>NT_177301.1:56332-68694 GCF_000188095.3 Bombus impatiens | reverse complement strand
GGCGGGAGTTCGTCGAGATGGTCGTGCAAGCCGGCACGGGGGTGGGAATAGTGCTCTTCAGCGTCTTCTACAGGGAAGCTGTCGGGTAAGTTATTTCCGCTAGCAGATAAGAATAGCGTTGTCTACCTCGAACACGAGACAAACAGAATATTGGCATAGTTTTAATTTTCAAATTTCATGAGGATTTAATCGACGCGCGATGGATGCTTTGGAGGATGCTTTTCAGCATTTTTAATTTGGAATTGTTATATATATTTGTTTTTTGGCGTCTTTGATTATAAGAGGAAGCTTGGAATTATAAATATCTTGCAATACTCATCGTCTACTTCGAAAGTGATGCAAGTGAAATATTGACATAATTTGAACTTGGTAGAAATTTAATTGGCGCACTGTATCTTTGATTACGAGGGAAAATTTAGAATTATAAATTTTATAATGTTGTACCTATAAGTTGACATTTTGTTGGTAGCAATATGTTTGGAATTTCGTCGAAGACAAACAGATCGTTTAAGTAAACATTGAATATTTACGATATTTACAATATAATTAATTTTGATTTCATTAAAATCAAAATATTAAAAAAGCAAGTATTGGATTGTATCATAAATTTGTTCTGTTTCTATATCTACTGTGTAAACGAAGAACAGAACGTTGAATAAATGTTAGAAGCTGACAGAATAACTGAGACAAGATACAAAGTAGTATATGGAATAATAATCAATTATGATACATAGTAATTACGCGTATAGACACGCAGGTAGAATACATCATTGTTGAAACAGGAAAATGGAATTTGGACGCGTATGATCAGACAAGTAGAACAGTCGCGTATCAGATCTGACGGGGCCAACTGAATAACTACGTTAGCCCAATAAGTAGGATAGATACATATCTGGACGGGCAAATAGAACACCTCCGTGTCTGGTCGTCCAAGTAGAATGGGATTGAATGTAATCAGACAAGTAGAGCAGTTCGCTATAACACGTGTGACAATATTCATATCTGATCAAACAAATATACAATATTATCATATTTAAAAATAAACTGATATCAAACAATTTCATATTTGATCAAGAAATTAACAATTCTCTTTGTTTAATTAAACATTACCTTCATATAATTTAAAAAATAGAAAGCGTAATATCATCTGATATGAATAAATTATCGAATGATATAATTTCATATTTGTTTAACAAATTAACAATTTTTATATTGAATTAAATATTGAAGTTAATTCCACTTAATTAAACGAATGATAAATAAACTAACCAGTATAACAAATCCGCATTTATTCATCAAATGAACAATTTTCTGTATAATTAAACATTAAGTCTCTATTTAATTAAACAAATAAGGAACGAATATATAACGTATGTTTAATTAGCCATAAAGACACACACATAAAGATTGTCAAAATAATTTCACATTCATTCGTTAAATCAATAACTTTTCTCAAAATAATAAGGATAATATCTAGACTATATAGATAGCTATGCAAATTCAAATTTGTTGCGATCATAAGTGAAAATCTGACTGAAACCTCGGCAAAGATTTCTTTTACCTATTAAATGTATTATAACGAATTATCTACGCTGAATATTTTATTTATTTTTGCTTATTATGCACGCTCTGCGTATTTTTCCACCTTTAGATTATTAATAATAAAAATAATTAATAATGAAATAACAAAATTCACATGCAGTAAAGCGTAAAGGAACGCAAGAAAATTATAATAGGAACGCAATTATCACTCCATCAAGTATTTCAATACCGATCATCTCGCTCCAATAGCTCCAATACAATCGAACGAGACAAATCAATCGATTTAAAACGAGACTACCAATCTTATTGCGTGATATCACATTTCCATTTAGCGAACAGTTTGAGCATTTTATCGACAACGAATAATTTTTCCATCGACCATGACCGATTATTATTCAAACGATTTTCTGCTGCGTGCTATTGAAACGAAGGAAACACGAAAATCGTACAGAGGTGTCTATTAAGTATCGACACGCAACGACGAGCAACGTAAATTGCGGCCAATAAAATTCCTCTGAAGATCGTATAAAGGTTTTTTGCGATGTCCATCTGTTGAAAACGCCAGACAGATTGGAATCTAGGTGGACGTAGAGATAATTGCACGTCCAATTTTCTCGATGCTGGTATCGTCTCGAACAAATGGAATAGTTCGTTCATTCGAACGTCGATCACAACTGTATAACATATCCTCTAATCTTTTCAATTTGTTTAGATATTCCACGATCGACGAATGGATTGATTTCGAATAGTGTTATAATTGATCTATACTTTTGTCTCTATACGTTTGAACTTTTTGAAATTAATTTTATTTTAAAGTTACATTTATCTCGATCGAAAGGTATTTATTGAAATCCATGAAATACAAGGCTAGAGAATTATTTATTCTATATTTTAATAAAATTCGGTATTCACCAATTTTGTGAAAATTTCGATTATTGGTTCATTCGATCGAATCTCTTCCAATGTTAAACTTTTTCGTAACAATGTATTATATATTTCTAAAACGATTAAAAAATACTTATATTTTTCGAATTGAAAGGATTTTATAGTTATTTAAGAATTTATTTAAAAATATGAAAGGTGTCAGGCATAATTTATATTATAATATTACTCGTAGTTGTTTGAAAATTGTTAAAAAATTCAGGAATATTTATTATAATTCATCGTTGTAGAATAAGTCAAACATTTGTACGTATACTGTTTGTAAATGCTGGTGAATAGAAGGGAATTCCGAGTGTCTGAGCTTGAAGTGGTCTTACTATGCTTAAAGACCATGTTCATTTGCCATAATTAAAGCAATACTACTCTCTGAATCAAATATGATCGTGTTCTACTTTTGTAACCGTGTAATTTTCTCGTTATATCAAGAATTTCGCTGACCTGGCTAGATACGAACCTTTTTCACTTCCTCGAACACCCTAATCATGTATGCGTGCACATGCATATTTTCTCGTTTTCAAATATGAAAAATTCTCTCTTCGTAATATTTTATAAACAAAATACCGGGTAATGTTTTCCGCAGCATTACCGTGTATTGTATTTTCAGGTTTTTATCAAAATTGAGTTCTCTTCGTAAAATTATAATAATTCTACTTCAAAATTAGATTTTTGTAAAATTCTGATATGATTTTTCATTGAACGCGCTCCAATTTCATTCAAATTCTGAACTCCTTTCTCATTCTTTATTTATTTTTTTCTTAATTGTTTTGGACAATATTGCCACAGTTGTCGCTAAAATATTATTTTCATTAAGATTCTTAAGAGTCCCACATTTTTCCTTTTCCACTTCTATTTTCCTAATGTAGTTGTTCTATCTTTAATTAAATCAAATTAATTACTCTCGGTAATATTCAATATCTTAAATAAACCAAAATTAATTACCTTGCATAATATTGCCACAAACGTCTTCAAAATTTTAATTTCACTGAAATTACTCGAATTCCGAAAATTTCGAATTGAACAAGTTCCGAATTTGGTAAGTCACAGGATTTTCTGAACAGATTTCTAAATAATCAGAATTCAGAGAACAAGCAGTTAAGATGATACATCCTGATTCGACTGAACCGCAAGCATGGATTGTGCTTAATCTCGAAAACCCAAGAAGGAAAGTTGGTCGGAACGCGAATTACTTTTCCCACTGTTCTTAATTGTGTTAATGGATCGATCACACTTTCCGGCCGAATATTAAGCGGCGATGACGAACGAAGAAATAGCCCGTTTGGAATGCTTTTAATTAAACGAACGAAGGAGAAGATCGTAAATTCAGCGTGGGACAGTGCTCATAATTAAATCTCGAGCGGAGTAATTCGAGGGTAAAAGTCGAAGTTGGGAACGCCAGAATCTAGTTTGGCAGATAAATTCATTTCGAAGGATTTGCTTTGACGTTCAAACGCTCTTAACTTGGCCTCTGTCTTTTCATTCTTCATTCCTCAAATACAAACACTTGCACACAGGTTTTCGTGTGCTTTATGAGATATCTTCTGAGAAGAAATCAATTAATATATTAGGTTGTCTGAAATGTTTCTTTCGTTTTATGAGGAAATAATAAGTGCACCATGTTTTTTGTTTTATATTAGTTTATTGAATTATACACGAATATAATAATAGAAGTAGAACGAAATGGATCACACATAGTTCGATAAAATAATATAAAACAGAAATTGTTGTTCATCTATTATCACCTTATGATGCGAAAGAAACATTTCGGACAAGCTAATGCATGTAAGTTCACGATACATAAGTTTTTAATTACAATAATAATTTTTAAGACGATATTATAATTGTGAGACAATTGTTCAAGAAGAGAAATTTGGAATTTAATTTTTTATGTTTTAAGCTACTTTCTAAAAAAACGTAAATCCATGTAGGTTCATAATTGGTTTTATAAATAATGTTGTAGGAGTTGAAATTGGAAGAGAATTTTTTCAGAGAAGCAATTTGGCAAGATCGATTTTCATCAATCTACGTTTCCAGTTTTTAATTCCCAAAATATAAATAGTTCGATGATTTTCGTTTAATGGGTATTCAAGTGTTTTATAAATGACGCTCACCAGCGATTGAAACAGGTCGAGATAAGCGAACTCATATATTACGCGCTATATTACTTTGTGGTGGTATGAAAAAAATATTTACCGAAAACATATAAATGAAAATTCTTCATTCACGATGATACGAAAAATATTTTTCAATCGAGAAAATTGAATCCTCCCGTCGAGTTGAAATTTTGATAAAACAGAGTGTGCACATGGTTTCGATGCAGTAAAATTTTCACTCAAGTATCAAAAACTCAATAGAATTTTTATTACTCGTAATAACTGCACGTGATAATTTTCGGGAAATAAAATTCTCGACAAATTTTCAGCGCAGAAGTTCGCTAATCCCTAAAAATATTCTCACTGAGAATTCAAAAGCAATGAGAATTTTATCAAGAGAAAGGAAAATGAGTGAACAGCTGACGGAAATCCTGGAATCGGCAAATGACTTGTTGCATCGTTAAGATAGCCTAATCGTCAGAGATGAGACGCGACTCCTCGCCATTTGCCAGCGGACTAATGCTTTTCCCGGATCCAGACAAATGATCCATGGGTCGCAGGCGAATCCACTGCATTGCAGGTGCGTGGTACCGAGTACCTTCATGCGAAAATAATCCAGATACAAACTCGATTTCGAAACTACTACTACTTTTTTTTTCAATTATTTATTAATAACCCTTTTTTGCAAGCAAACAATACTAATCTTACTACGACTTTACTACAACTATTCTTTCAATTATTTATTAATAACCCTTTTTTGCAAGCAAATAATACTAATCTTGTTAAAAGAAACAGAAACTACAGAAGAGAAGCTACATGTTTATGTACTGAAGGAAATTAATTATGTTAATAATATTTGTATCAAATTTATGTGAAACATATCTTTTTAAGTATTTTGAAACTACGTTGTTTCTAACAGCACGTAATTTAATCACAAAATTACGAATGAAATTATATTCGTTATGATCATTGCGACCATATAGATGCAACAAAACATGATAATGATAAGATCAGTTTTAGAAGTTAGTATGTAGTATTTAAAAAATATAGGTCATGTTGCAAACCTTGACGTTATGTACTTATATATTAATATAACGTAACGTTATATTTAAATAGAAAGTTGGTAATCAATTGAATTGTATTAACTATATTGTACATAGTGCACGTACACTAATCTTTGTTAAGGAACTTAGGAAAGATTCAAAAATTTTGAAAGTAATTGCAAAAACGAATTAAAAGTGTACGATTGATATGGAATAATTGAAAAAATATATAATTGATGTAAAAGTAATTTATAGATAATTTGATATGATAATTTACCAAAACCTATAGTCCATATAAAATAATAAAAGGAAACATATCATTGATATAAAAATGCATAATTAAATAGAAGAAGTGAATAATTTTATACAATGTTGTATAGAAACGTGAAATCGCTCGATCAATTTATTCATAGTGAGTCTATTATGCCACTTTACGAACTATAGACTTAGCCAGCGCTTCGTCTGTAGAAATTTCAGAAGTCTACTAGAAATTTTTCCATAGTGCGGGCACACTTGTACGATCATTAAATAAATGATAACAGAGTATCGAACGAACTCGAAATTACGAAATTAGAGACGAAACTCGATTGTTATTAGCTCGCGTACCACGAACCAAGCACGCCAAACGTTCGTTCTGTTTAGGAAATTGTAGGAAATGAAATCGTATCGTTCGTAGCCTGTACGCTCTGCTTGCCGCTAATTGAACGAATTCGCATTCGCCTCGTTGTCAGAATATTTAGGGAACCGTGTAACCTACGCGAGATTGCAACGGTTACCAGTGAATTTTATTTCGCGAAGCTTGTTCGAATATTAAAAAGCCTGGTGAACATACCGCTGCAATAATTAATACCCGTAACTCGTTCATCATTTTCATTTTTCTTTTGCAAGTTTTTTTCTAAAACTTTTGTACGGTTGAACGTAGGTAATGCAATTAATTTTATTATCAAGTTGTTAATTAAATTAATATAATGCTATTCATAATGGTCTAATGATATTAAATTATATTAATATTTATTAACTTTTAAATTGGAAAACAACGTAATCTATATTTATTAGTATAACGTGTTTTATTCAGAAATAAATTATTTTTCTGTTTTATTATTATCTCTGTGGTCAGTTCGAATGTCTCGATATTATTCATAATTATTAACTTCTTTTATGTTTAGAGTTATCTTCTTGTTTTATCGTCGCAACAATTAGTTTGCCACATAATTTTTTTATGTTCTTTATTACGACAATTCAGCAACTGATTTCTCTTCCAAATAAGAAAAAAAACATAAAACAAATGTGGTGGATATTTTGAATTATTTTACTAAATTTTTATGGCACATAAATTAACATTCTTTAAATGTTACATTACATTTGTAATATTTATTACACTAGCGTAAAATCATTTATTTGTAATAGTTATTATCAAATATTCATACTCAGTAATCAAAAAATAAAAATGACTAATCTCCAATCTTCGAATCCAATTGAAAATCTTCTACCCCTTACACTTTCCTTCGGAAATAAAATTTCGATTACAGAAGATCAGTAAAAGATATCCATAGCCGAAAAACAATTTATAAAAATTACCATTTTCAAATCTGCGAATCAAAGCAAAAGCTTCTTACCGCTTATGTTTCCCTTCATCCTGAAAACATAAAATTCCATTTATAGGGGACAAATTACATTCCCATGAGAAACACCCGAACCAATTTTCTCCGGAAAAAGATCATTTTTTCCATGAGCCATTCTCGCGATATCCAGCCGTAAGCTGCCTTGAACGACATTTCATCGATCGGCTAACACCGTGATTGGTTCGATCATTGATTGATGGACCGTCGAATGGCGATTGATTGATGGCGGCTGGCCTTTCGCTAGAGTCTCTGTATCATTTGGACGTTTGGTAACTTGTGCGTGGTTTCAGACGTGCAATACATCGATTAATGTTCTTTTTTTCTTCTTTTTTTTTTCTTGGTACAGTAACACGTTGAATAGTAGCCAGCGGAGTTATAGGCCAGAGAGTTAGATTTATCGGATGCGTGGGACTATTGCGCGAAAAATCGCGTGGGCGTGTTGCCCTTGGTTACATGGAAGTGCGTGGGCGTCGAAGTCCACGCACGTTCCGTGGAAACATCTGCGTAACTCTTACAGACGTAACGTTTTATTGTACCGCTGATTCGCGCGATGCAATTCTTTAACAGAATTTTCCTATTGGCAAAGCTTATTATTTATTGGTAGTTTAGAGGAAGTTTTGTTCCCATTTTGCGAAAACTATTTCATTGTGTCGAGAAACGGTTGCTTTGGAATTTTGTAAGTCCAAATTAGGTTGATGATTATGAATATAAAGTGTTATTCTTTGTTAGAAGTTTGTAAGATGAACAGAAGAAAGTTGGTTCCTTTTTCGCGAAAAGCGTTTTATTCTTTCGAGTTCGTAATTCTTACTTGGTTCCTTCTTGTTAGTAATTTGGCAAGTAAGCAGAAGTAACCTGGTTTCCTTTCTGCGGAAAGTATTTTATTCTATCCTTTTTAAGATTATTATTCTTGTCCTAGGTTGCTTCTCAAACTGAATTATTTCGTCTTAAATGTCACAGATAGTTAAACATGTACATCCTAGTTATAACTTAGGGAATTATTATCGAAACAACATCTTAGTATGTTGATAGTAGAAAAGAATGTACAATAAAAATAGTACGAAAGAAACTCATCCTGCAATTGAAACAGCTACAGAATTAATTACCAGTCATTGTAACAGAATGTTAATCAGAGTGAAACAAATATTCCAAAGTACCAAATAATCCCATTTCCGTGTATTTCCACTGTACGGCATTCCGACTTTTCACCCTCAAATACTCAAATAACCAAATCAAAAGGACTGCAATCTACCTGAACAAAAACCTCCCTTAAACACAGTAGCCACCTTCAGTGAAACATTTCCAAGAACAGACATTAAAGCAGGATTTAGTGACATGATTCGTTAGCAGGTATAAAAAAGGAGAAACAAGGGGAGAGTTTAATTGCGTTCCGTGTAACCGAGATGATGAAACCATTAAACAGGCGAGCATGTACACGTGCTTGAGACCAGGCTGCATCGTCAGCCAGTGGTATAAGCACGGTATTAACGCGACACGTGTTACGCGTACGGAGTACAGTCAGCCGTGTTTGCCAGGCGATCGTAATACCTCGTCACCTGTTATTTATTGTGCCTGTAACAAAGCAGTAAGGCGATACGTTCTCTTCGTACGAGGAAATACGCGTGCCAGAGAGAGAATAAAGGGGTTCGTATTCGACGAAACGTGTAGGAACGTCGTAAACGTCGGCTGACGGTTAGCCTGCGACTTTCACTCGGCAATAAGCGACGAATAAAGATGGTTATTGTTCGTGGCTGACATGCAAGAACGCGTCGAAGGAACGACAGTGAACATCGCGTTCCTTTAAAACGTTCCTCCGTCATGCACGAGGATTTTATTCTCAAAGAGGTTTTTATTTGTGCGCGATGTTATGTGGACGTTGGAAAATTTGCTTATTGGAATTGCAGGTAAATAAATTATATTTTATTACTTCGTATTAATTTATTTTATTATCGATTAGGTTTCAGAGATACGAATTTTAACGTAAATTCGAATGTTTTGCCGGAAAGGCTGCGTGAAATAATCCCTTTGGCATTTTAAATTCCCGTGCGAGTTTTGACATTTCACTCGTGAATCCGTTTAAGCTTGTGAATTTTAAAATACGAATCTTTCAGTTGTTTAAATTGATATTTCCAATATTACAAATTCGTGTATGTATCTCGCGGTATACACGTTCGTACGAGTTTCGAAGAATCGCTCAAGGGAACTATTTTGAAAGCATATCTTTGTATCTACAAATATATCTTTTTCATCGTTTGAATGGAAAATTCCGATACTACAAGCTTACGTACGTGTTCCGAAATTTCGTTTTAATTGATTGCTTTGCAATTCTACGCGTTCGCGTATGTTTCGTAAAATTGTTCGAGTAAAATTATTAAATAACTGTTTCGACGTTATAAATCCAAATGTGAATTCTTTTATCGCTACATAATCAAAATTGATTCGCATACACTAACGAACAAATACCAAAATAATTAACTGGAAAAGAAACTGGCACAACATCGTAAATCTGCTCTTATTTGTCCGATAAAGTAGAAAGGATGTGCAATTACAGGACGTCTGAGTAATTAAACGAAACGAAGACATGCGCCAATAAGCAGTTTCATTTAAAATTCAAGAGCGCGTTTTCCCTGCCGTATCTAGTACGGATAAGTATACCGGATAAGTAGTACAGGTATACCTGTATACGGGCAAGTAGAAGAGGTCAACATCTGTGCAAGTAAAGCGGTAATGTACCGACAGGCGAAGAGAATAATCCCGTATCGAGTCAAACACGATCTACATCCACCTGACCTGGCAGGATATAGTCTCGCATGGGGTTCTATGACGCTTGTAGATTGTACATATGTACATATGTACGTATTCAAACGACGTTCTAGACTTTGTAAACAGAATATTCGCGTATTTCGACGAGCAAGTAGAATAAGTTCGCTCGTGGACGGATAAATATGTATCAGGTCTTATCAAATTATTAGAATCTTTCAGATATTATTCAAATATCTTTATTTTAATATTAATATATTAATATCGATGAAAGATTCGTCGTGAGACTATTTACAATTGTTATTTTTCATTGTTTGCATTATTACATTGAAATTTGGTTTTTCGTAGATTTTTAAGATTAGAACTTTTATATTTTTTGTTTTTTATAGTTTACATTAGTATTCTTTATAATAATGTTATTATGATAATTAATACGCTAAAGATTCGTCATAATTAGACCGAGGGCTTTCATGCATTTATGGGAAATTAGGAAATGGAAAATTATGTAGACTGTACGTAATATGAAAAAATATACATTTCATGTAATATAAATATACATATCATAAAGATAATATGTGATACATGAAACAATTTTCACGTTGTATGAAAATATACAAGATATCCAAAATATAATATGTGACAGGTAGAACCATTTTCTATTATATTTTCGAAAATATGAATTTCCATAAAAATCCGTCATTTTAGTCATAAGATTTTTTATATTCTATGTTTCATTATTTACATTATTATTTTTTGTAATAATACATTATCCTCCTAACTGAATCTAAATTTTTATATATTTTGTTCCTTTGTTATTTATGAAAACGACGAACAATAACAAATAATTTATTTTTATGAACGATCATGTTGAAAACTTAAGTTTCCAAGTTTACATTTCGGAGATCAATTCTTTACGAAAACGTCCAAACAAGAGCTTTATTCGATCAGAACTTTTGATCGGAGTAAACTTTCCAAGAAAAGTGCCCCTATTCTTCTTTCCCCATTGAGGAATAACTTTCTTCTTAACGTATTGGGAACTTCTTCTTAATCTAAATTTTTGTACCACTCTACCGTAAAAGTCATCGATAACAACCTGATTGGTTTATTAAGAGCGAAAACTTATCTGCGATTCTTAAAAACTATATTTTAATTAGAAAATACCATCAAGTTGAGAATTGTCGTCGTTATTTTGCAAAATACGTAAAAATTCCGAAAATTCCAAGAATTCTCCAAATAATTAGAAGAAAAAGATGAATTAACACCGAGAGAAATGGGCGGTTCGTTGTATCCTATTAATGAATCTGTAAATTATTCTCATTAACAAATATAATTACTTACGATGTTTTGATTCTTTTTAATTTAATCCCAAACCTTTTCTAAAATATATTTGAAACGAATATTAGCAAGCAGGAACTCTAATATTCGCAGCATTTAAAATGAAGATATTAAATGTCTAGTGGCTAAAAATACACATTAGAAAAATAGCAATACAACGAGTCAATAAATTCATACGACCTAATCGTTAGAAGTTTACTTAAAAAAGAATAATCTACAAGATAATAAATTCATATTGTCTAATCGTTAAAAATATACTCTGCGTTCTTTAATTACAAACGTACATTTAATGAAACAAGTAGAACAACTAATTTGCAAACCGAATAAATTGCACATCTTCACGCGCAAGTAGTACGAGTCCATACATCATCAGACAAGTACAAAATTCTGTTTCTCGTTTAAGTAACACGTCCATCGAGTCAAACAGACATCACAAGTGCCATTATTTATCGTAACGTGTTCGAAAAACACGAAAAAGACAATCGAAAACGTTTCTTCCGTTTAAAAAGAAAAGAAAGAAACGAAGAAATCTCCCTTGTCATAAAATTACAAACGATTCACGGTTTAATGTCTCGCTGAAACAAAAGCGTGTAAGACTCGCTGAAGTTGGACTTTACAGGCGACAGTTGCGGCGAAACGTCGCGTTATGAAGTTTGCGGTCGCTTCCAGTGAACGACGAAACAGAAACTTTCTCTGTTCGGTGAATGTTGAGAGTCTGCGAATCCATGCGTAATTTCGCCTTTTCTTAATTAAGGATTCCTCTTTCACTGGCCACATTCTAACGAATTCACGCTCCCGAGAATGAGAATATGAAACTATGAACAATTTTCTCTCTCTGGGTATAATGAAATTTATTCCTTTTTATGTGGCTTTTTATTTAGTAAGAGCCTTTGAATATATCAGGTGTATACGAAAGTAATGACCGTGTTTCTTGTTGCTACCGACTTAAAGTTAGCGGCTGTTGCTTTCGTATACGCTTAATATGTAGCTATTGGGTTGGCAACTAAGTGATTGCGGATTTTGTCATTAGA
>NT_177301.1:0-56042 GCF_000188095.3 Bombus impatiens | reverse complement strand
GGCAGCTAAGTGATTGCGGATTTTGTCATTAGATGGTATTGACAAAATCCGCAATCACTTAGTTGTCAACACAATAGAACCATCGGTGTGACTTTATTAAACTTATTGCGAGTAGAATTTATTGAATGAATATCGAGGTACATCGCTGTGAATAGACTGCAGATTTTGACGCATTTACGAAAAATTAATAATTGCGAGAATGTGCAAAATGTATAATACGAATGTTACAATATTTAATGGATCGAATAAATCTTCACGCAGATTGCGTTTTAACAGTTCCGTTAATAAAAATATGAATTTGTAGAAAAAACCGCAGTCAAGTGATCAATAATTACAAATATTTATGGCATCGTTGCAATTATCACTTTACGAATGTACATCAAAAGATAGAATTTCACTGTACAATTCTGAATTCCACTTTCTTATATTTTCAACTCCCCTGTGTCCGTTTTAATTAACAAACAAAGTATTCAGAAAGTTCATAACAAAGTTTAGAAAAACAGATTGAAGATCTTATGTGTTCGTAAGAAAAGTGAGATTACACGACAAGTGTAATACAGTGGAATGAATCAGCTGGCAAAAACGTTGCGAATTTTTTCCAACAGTCCGATATTCACGAACAGAGGTATATAAGAATGGAATTACACGAACAAACGTTTTTGACCGATACAAAAGATTGACAGATACGATAGAAATACAAATAGAAGGAGGGAAAAAAGTAATGGAAGGATTTGATGGCGAAGGGAGGAAAGTTGCGTAAGAGTGGATCGTAAGCAGAGAAAAGAAAAAAATTCTATTCTGTAACCATAACGACACGGTGTTTCCGCAGAAAGCTGGGCTGGGAGCGTGGCATGCAGTCGGTAACCGGAGCTCTGTCGTTGGCCTTCTTCCTGGGCTTGATTTACAGAAGCGCCTCTCTCTATCATCCGCAACGACGGGCCATGTTACACGTGAAGAATCAACGAGGTGGCAAGTTGAAAGAGAAGAAGACCGCATCGAAGCCACCAAGACAGCCATGGGTGGATCTCAGCCCTCTAGGTAGTCGGCCTGTCAGGATGTTGATGCTGGCCGCTGGGGCAGCCGGTTTCGGCCTTTATACGCCCGCCTTTTACATCGTGAGTACCTTAATTACTCTACCAAGCAACTGCCTTTAGGCTGGAGCCTGTTCTTGGCTCTCAGAGTTGAGAAGTTTGATATTGCAACGTTTCTCGGCTGTATATAGGCTGGCGATAGTATTCGAACGCCTGTAATTTTGCCAATGTATTACGTTGTTAAACGAAAATTCAGGTTTTTCGTTGTTCAGCAATTCGACGAGAAAAGAGACGATAGCAACAATTACGTCGCGAAATATTCTAATTTACCTGTCGTTACGATGGATCGTTCGTTTCTTTTAATTTTATATCGCGTGTGTTGCGCGAAACATTTTCAAGTTTCATTAGCCCTGTTGCGAAACTCGACTGTTAATCAAGCCTCTGAAAAAACCAAATTGATCATGTTAAGGTATAGGGAGAATTTGGAAAGGTATTACAAAGAACTTTATTTGGTGTTTCGTACCAGGGAGAGGATACATACTTGTGTGTGTTTTCGCTCTACGTTCCCTCACTCTCGCATGTACAATACGAATGTACTATATATTCGACAGATCAATTTCACTCTTTGTAAATTTTTCAATTTTATTACATACATAGCGTAACTGATGTTCATTTCCTAAGAAATATGTGATTTATTTTCATAAATCCATTTATAGCAAATGCCAAAGTCAATTTAACGTTGTATTAAAGTTTGTAACATCAATTTTCCCTATTTCTCGACTTATGCATTTGAGTCAGTGTGGCTTCTGAGTGCTTCGATTGCCGAAATTCTTTAAACATTAAACACCTACGAACATTATCTTCATATTTCGCATCTGTATAGGCTTTAAAAATCGAGAAATAATGGAATCATGAATTAACAGAAGCATCGCAGGTTTTATTTGTCACTATAAAATAGATAGTAACTGATGATACGAGACATACAACGATTCAGCGGAGTTAACTTTTCAACAAAAGGCTAACTAACCGATCACTGGCCAGTTTGTAATACTATGGTCGGACCATCCGAAAGGCTGAATCGTCAAACTGCCAGAAACACGCGTATTACTCGGTAGCAGCAATCAGAGAACGGGCCACAGTTGGCAACTTCATTCTCGAGTGAAGTTTCGGCAAAGTTAGGCGGTTTACACGTTCATAATCGCGGTTGACCTCGCTTCTGCGCGCCCTGTCTCAATTTCTGTACGCCTACACGCGTCAGTTAGTATTTCTGATCTGATAGGAGTTCATGAAACTGCTACCAACGTGATATTCTTCGCAGTGGATGACGTTGAAAATCGATGTGAACAGAAATTTAATTCACAGACCGTAGAACTGTGAAAACTGTATATTTGAAAGCATACACAAAGTAGAATTATTAGAATCGAGACAGGAAAACGTAATACAGCTAACAGACTTATCTTTTAATCTTTCACACAGAATAATTATAGTCCCCTTTGAGTTCTCTCACTTTGTATGATACTAACAATAACTTTCTCCCTTTGTCGATTCCGTAAATCTAAAATCCGATCTAAATCCTGAAAGATCTTCCTAGCTTTGGATTCATTTCTCTTCCGATTTTTCTTCCACGTTATCAAAAGTCTTGGTCAGATCGTACAGGTGATAGGAAAAATATATGAAATATCCAAAACACGGTTCTATTTATAATATTTAGCAGATAAAACAATATTCCACCTAAATTCTATTTTTCAATTACCTTCATAAAAATATGAATTTGCACGAACATCCGCAACTTACTGACCCACCATGACGATATTAAACGAAAAAGCTCGTAATTAAACACGTACCATCACCTTTCTTTCTGCAACAAACTAGACCAAACCTATTCGTCAAACGTCTCTCAACACTATCGATCCGACAGACCCCTCTTCAATTAACCACTTATTCAATCTATTGTACGTTCAGATCTGTCTCTGTCGTAGCAATCAGCTAATGAAAAATACATCGGTTTCAGGCTATCCAGGGCCACAAAGATGGTTTGGAGGCGAGCGCAGTGGTGCTTTTGCAGACTTGCCTGGGTTTGGCAGCGGCACTCGGCTGCGCAGCTTGTGGTGTCGTTACCGCGAGACCATCTGCCCAATGCCTAGTGTCCAGGCAATGTCTCTGTCAGGCAGCACTACTCGGAGTTGGTCAGTATACAACGCGTTACGCTGTTGTGGCGAGGGTGCTCGAACCGCGTTGCGGATCGCGAGGGAAGGTAGTTTGGTCGAGAGACAGAGAGAGAGAAAGAGACAGAGAGAATGGAGGATCGCGTGACTGAGGAGCGTTCTGCGGTGTCGAGGAGTTTGCTTTGGTTTGAGCGAGATGACGTTATCCACAAATCCGCCTTGGATGGAGAATATCGAGCTTTTAATGAAAATCGAGGGAATTTTGGAGGAACGTGAAACGAAGTGTAATTTCGTTGGAAGTTTCGAGAGATTCGAGGAGAGTGTGACTCTGAAGCCGTTTTGTACAGTGGTTTAACGATTAATAATATCGATTAACGAATCACAAGTTTTAGATTATGGAATTCTGCTGTATAATTTTATCATCCTTTCGGGGAACAATCAGATTATTTGAAGTTTTTAGAATTTACTTGTGAATTTCATGCGTTTCCTTATCAAATTTTGTCGGTATTATGCAAGAGTATTAGAATGTGTAGCCTGTGACTCGTAAAACTTTGCTGATATTACTTTAATCGTGCGACAAAGCGCAGGTGTGAATTTTAGAGATTCGTAAGAATTTTCTTGAAATTAGATAATTTTGCGAATTTGCGAAAATTTAGAGGAAATGTATTTTGAGGAACTTTAAAACCGTAGCACATCAAATTCTATATCACTTGTTAAGTTCGTGAATTTATTTCTAAAATTGTTTCGCAACAAAAGTGGAAAGCAATTCGAGCCATTCGTGTGATATTACATTGTAGGTTTTTGAACGTGTATCTATTACGTTTTATCAACGATTATAACAACCTAGGAAGCTTAATCAGATGGCAGCTTGTATTCAGATGGTTTCTAGTACCGAACCTCGCAACATTGCTACGTTATTCGCGAAACGACGAAGCTCTATCCCAAAAGGGCAGGAGTTAAGCGCGCAACCTCAAACAGTATGAACTGTAATTTCGGTGTTTCGCTAGGTTTGACGTTGCTACAACTGAAGGTATGCTCGGAAGAGGATATATACGAAATGTGATATACATTGTACTACAGCGAGCAATATCCTGCAATTACTCTCTTAAAGCATATAATTTGATTACTGTATTATAGTCGCGTTCTCAAAGAACGTCATTTTCCTACCTTGTAATTCGATTTTGTAATTCTAACATGTATACGGTTATAGTATAATATATTACAAATTACAATCTTCTTACCCGCATCAAACATACCTTGTGTACATTATACATCAAGCAAACTTCAGCTAATCCTTTGCAATATTCTAGATTTGATTATCTCATAGACAGAAACGATCCATCGATAAAATCTCTATATGAGACGCAAAACTTCCCTAAAAATTCCCATAACTCTGTACAACTCACTGACAATTTCTAAATCCGATTCAAATAAGAGGAATAAAATTTAAACTAGAACCGATCTATCGATAGAATCTCCATATCAAAATCTCTCTAGAAATGTCCATAATTTATGCAACTCAGCGACAAACTCTAAATCTAATCCAAACAAGAAACAGAAAATTAAGCATCAATCAGGGAAGATTATCCATTCTTCCACGATCAGAACGAACTTGAAATCCGATCCAAATAAGAAGAAGAAAATTAAATATAATTGTAGAGAAATTATCCATCTTCCCACGATGAAAAATATTTTCGAGCACCCAGTAAGTAAAAAGGGTAACCACGGTCGTTTGTGACCGTCGTGTGTGTTATGCTTTCGTCCAGAAGGTTCGTCGTCCGGAGGTTTCTAAACGTATAGCCCCCATTCAGTCCTGGGTAGACTTCAACCCCCGTCCACCTTCCCTCTACCGGTTGTGTGCACCCTTTTGAAGCGGCCTGGGCTCTTCGAGTGTCAGCCGCATACACGTCTTTGCCCCTCATTCAGCCGGCTTACCCTCGACTCGAGTTCTCGACACAAAGTATTTTCCATTCTGTTCTCGAGTCACCCCCTCGATGGCTTCGCCACTCTCCTCTCTCCTCCTCTCTCTCTCTCTCTCTCTGTTACATATACATGCGCGCACATTTTCTCTCTCTCGTCCCTTCCTTCCTTTCTTTCCTTTGGCCACACGGAGACGAATATCGCTGCGACAGAGAAAGAGAGGGAAAGAGGATCGTTGCAATCGTTAATGGGGTTGCTCCTGGACAGAGGAAGCGCATTTAAAACGCAACGCTAAGCCCAGGCTCGCAGTGATTTCGTTAACGAAGGAGAAACTAATCTACCAATGATGTGCAGGTTCCACCACAAGGGATATTTCTGTCGATTTTCGATCCGAGCTTCTAATTGGCTGGATAATGGGATGGTAGTAAAATAGGGGTTTAATTCAGCTTGAGGTTCTCTTTTGGTACTTGGTATGCTGTTTCATTGACTTCTATTGTAGTATTTTATTTTAATTTTCGCGAGGTGTACGTAAACGAGACTTGGATTGGTTTGCGCGATTTTAACTCATTCTTAAAGCGATAGGGATAAATTTTGATGGGAAAATCAGTTAGAATTTTTATGTGTATTTCTGGGTTTTCTAATCGATCAATCTTGGACCGTATTATTAATTTTGAGAAAAATATAATTCCTAAAAATAGAAAATTTTGGAATGGATATTTTGGAAAGAAGAAAATTCGTTGTATATATGGTGCTCGATACTCTTCTACAACCACGATGCAAAAATGGTAACTTTAAAGCCTTGAAATACCAAAATACACAGCCCGCTTCATAAATTGAAAAATAGAGAAAGGTAGTTTTAATATTTTAAAAGTATTCTATTTTTAAATTTACCTTGAAATTTACGATTATTTATACTATCTTGTTGCAATAAACGCATCTACATAAGCAAGACATATGTCTCTTTCTTTTTTTTTTAATCGAACACCAATCATAAATTACAAAAAACACGCTTAGTCAATCTGTCTTTTGACGGGAGCGATAAATTTCACGAGTGAATTTTATCAACTACTATCGAAGTTGATAGCCTAATTAATTAGTTGTTAATAATAATCATTGTGCAAGAGAATCTAAAAAATAAATCACTGTAATTCGTAATAGAATAATTTCTCCTCTCGCGAGCAAAAAAATTGTTTAAATAAACAACTAAAACAACTAAACACAGTCGTTTCGAAAGAGGATAATAATTTCTTTCCAAATAAATATTCCAAAATATTCAGATAACCGAACCGAAAGTCGTTTCATAACAAAATTCACTTGCCATTGATTCAGTTCGATATTCGTCACTCGCTCGTTCAGAAGTGGAAAATTACGTAAAAAAAATTGAGCTGAAAAAAATGGGAAAAAGTGAGCTTTGAAAAAACTACTTGCATTTAATCGCACTACGTACAGTTTAAGAGACGAAATACGTGGAATTGGTTGGAATCGCGGTTATCTCCGAGAAAAAACGAAACCCCCGCGATCGTCGAATCGTTCGGTGGATGTTTGAGAAGCGCGGAATATTTCATCGCGGCCGCGCGCTCGAACGTGAAATTTTAATCCCACGCTGGGCGAACAGTCGATTGACCGAGCCGGTTCTACCAGAATCCGGATCGTTCTCAGGAATCTGAGAATCGCGACGAGACGCAGAGACGAATCCAACCTGAGGCTCGAAACTCATTGTTCGAGGAAATTATGGTAAAAAAAGAAGACGACTGCTGTAATTTCAGTCGACCGTTGGTTTTAATTGGGATGAGATCGATCGTGGACGAATATGTTTTATTGTCAGAAGACGGTTTATTGTTACCAATTATCTAGAAACGACGATTATCGTGAAGCGATTATTTTGTATCCGATGAGATGTTTCGGTAGCGATGAGGTTTCTGAAAGGAAGAAAAAAACGATTTGGAACATTTTTTATTCGCTGCGATGTTATCTGGGTATTATAATTGTTTCGGAACGACTTTGGATCGTAATTGGATAATTACGGGTTATAAACTTCAACAATAATTTGTGAAATAGTTTCTGAATTGTGACATTCTTCTTGTTAAATAGCGTAATTTTATTAGGTAAAATACAGTGACTTTGATGTTAAACAATAACTCACTGTTAGAATTAATGGAAGAAATAAGGTGAACAAACATTTAATTGTTGATATAATGAAATATCTTTTTCGTTTCTTTGATTGCTTTTTAAAGATCTTTTAGATAAATCTCGCTTCGTGAGCAATTATATGCATAATTTAGATACACGAAATATTTAACATATAATTACCGATTTTATATAGAATAGCGGTTTCATTTATTGGAGCCAGAACGCGTAAATTTCATAGCAATCGCACGGAGACATTGGCGCAGAACATTAAACAAATCGTGCGCAATTAACGACCAATGAAAATTAATATAACATTTATTCTCTATAGAGTCATCAATTACCTGGTAACTTCGAGACAGACCCAATCGTTATAGAAATTAATATTTCCAATATCTTTGTAAAATTTCACTTTTTAATTAAATATTAAAATTTAGCCGTACAGAAGATATTTCAGAAACGCACCGATGATACAAATATTAATTTTAGCTACAATTTTACTTTGGAATCAATTCGTTATTATTGGAAAGTTTATTTAAATATAGTAATTAAACATACGTAAATTGGTAAACGATAATTAACGGTATAAACGTTATTTTACACGCAGGTTGCTACGAAAAAATTGTCCGAAATTAATCACCGCGCGTCGAATTCAATATTCATCACCGAAATGTTGCCAAAAAATAAACGAGCAGAACCAGAAGCCAAATATTCATTAACTTTGGTTGTAAGCTTCGATTCACGGAACGTTCGAAATTAATCACTTTCTACCACACGAATCCGAGTTCCATCTTTAAAACAGCTGCCCTAAAAAATATCCTAAAATATGGAATATGATACGATGTAACAAATTATAGAAGGGCTGAAACAAAGTTGATATAAATATCGATCATAATAAATAATGAAAGGATGATATTACGATTGCCTTGAAACGACAGAATCTGTAAAACAATGTAACTGTACTACTGGTTGAAAAATTATGTTCTTAATTACGTATAGATATATTGAATTTTCTACTAGTTTTATTATTACTTAATTGGAAATTAACGCTATAAACATAAATAAGAATTTCCCACAGGTGTTTTGATAGAGTTTTAAGGAAATCGTTTTCTAAGCCAACAGATTGCTTTAAATCTACTTTTTCATATTTCCATAAGAATTTAGATTGGATCGCTTGATTTCAGAATATTTTATTTCATTTCTATCTTATGTTCTATCTAATAAGAAGAAATCAATATTAGATATCCTGCAATATAATTTACCAATACCAGTTGAGAATTAAGATATTTATAAAAGCAGAAATCATGGTATTCGGAATAATCCACGCCTCTAAATTTTCCCAAAAATGAACCACCCTCGACCACTTAAATTTCAATTACAACTTTAAAACACGTATGACCAATAAAGCGTCAAAAGATACTTCACGCCACTAACATTAACGTAAATATCGTCCACGAGGGAAATAAAACCGGGTAAACTCGGGCTGGGAGCCGTACTAATTCCTGGACGAGCATCACGACGCACATGAACGGGAACAAGGGTTGAAACGTGGGGCGTAGCAGCAAAAATTCCTGAAAACGTAACTCGTAATCAACGAAGAACCATATTTTCAGTCGACGACCCTAACGCATACAGTGGCTGCAACAAATATCTCTACACAGCTGTACACGCTCTTATTTTCTCATGAAGAATTTATTTATTACCATTCATTTTTTTTTTTTTACACTTAATTTTCATAATAACAAATTTTTGTAATCGCATGAAAGTACTGCTAAATGACACGAAATTTATTACTGTTGGCTCTAATTAACACATTGACTGTCGTTTTTTGTCGGTTTTTGGTGATCCACGTTCTACTAAATTTCTTGAAACGCTTGAAATAAAATAAATTTCATGGACTGAAAAATATTGAACAATATGTATGGCTTCGATAATATTGTCAAATAGAATGTCCGCAAATACGATATTTTGCAAAGATTGAACATTATGGCGCAGTAACTGATAACAGTTCAAATTAAATATTCAAACGTGTACTATAACGAATATGACGCTTGATGTAAAATATGATATGAAATGTGATATTCGCGTGGCAGCCAACGTGTTGGCTACAATTACAGTGCAATTAACTAATGTATTCAAAGTTGCTAACGTTTAATAGTAGTTTTTACATTACATATTTTTCACCACATCGCTAACATCTATTACAGCACTCTACATATATTAAATTTATCCAATGCTTTGATCAGATACAATCACACATGTTTTATAAAAGTATAGTACTTTTTGTACCAACTTCTCCTATTTAAACCTTCTTTTGCCATATAACTCAGTAGTAAACGCATTGGTGGGCGCAAATACTTTTTGCAAGCCAGTGTAGCTCGAGCGTACACACGTGTACGCGAAAACGTCCCTTTTTCAACTCCGTGGAAACGGCTAGAGGAGATGACAAGCGAGAGCTAAATATACAAGCGCGACCAGGAAGAGTTGCAACCCACCAAAAAAGCGGCTTATCCCGGTGGCTGCTGTTGGATCGAGTTTGTTGCCAACGTTGCTGCTATTCACTCGCGACAGATAAACCATCCGACGAAAAGAATTTGCAATTTCCTCCGAACGACACGAAGAGGACAGGCAAGGAATGTGCCAGCTTCGTCGCGTTGCGTCTTTATCCTCTTCCCGTGTGGGAGTGACGTGCATGGACGTGGAATGTTACGATAGTTAAAAATATGACGATTTACAGATGGTTTAGATTGGGGCTGATCGAAGAGGGTGGGAGGAATTTATGTTCACTCCTGTGTTGTTTATTTATGTCTGAAGAAATATCGTTGGAAGAGGAAATGATACACGCGGAGGTGGGAAAGAAACGTTAAAAGGAGAGAGCAAGGAGAAGATTATGAAAAATGGGAAATATTAACGAGATAAGAGATTATACAGTAAATTTCGAAGCAGTTATATGTGGATTATCAGGTGCTTTCAGGAAGCTTTAGGACAGTTTTGAGGAAAAATCGAATATTGCTATAGCCATTTCTCTGACGAAATTTGTCAACATGAATGTCTTCTGCGATGAGTTTATTTTGCCTGGTGATATTAAAAATTGATGAGTTTCTTTACGGTTGGAAGTTAGGCGAATAGGTGTACAGTTCAATTTCAAATTATATAAAACTCGCAGATATTCCAAATGTTAATTTAAAATTCAGGTGTATGTGTGTGATGAAGACACTTTTCATGAATTTGCAGTGTGTATCTTATACGTGTTTGCAAGTTCTATTAAAATATTTTTCTTATGATTTTCATTTTCTCGAATGAACATTAAACAATAGAATATTTTAAAATTCAATTAGATATTCCGCAACTAATGGCCAAAAAGATATTCCGAATTCCTCGACTCAATAATCATCAAAGAAAATACTCTCTGTTTTCTTCAAGATCAATCACTGAAGATACATCGCTCATTTTTCAGCCATAACTCAGGTGGCTTTGGGCAGCGTGCAAGGTTACCACGGGCTGATTCTGGCTTCCGGTTTGTACGGCGCATCCCTCGGCGGTGCACTTTACTCCCTGAAAATGCTGGCCCTCGAAAGACTGAGGGCAAAACACTTTGCACGCTCCTGGGCACTCGTGCAGGCCGCAGAAGCTTTACCTATTCTTCTCGGAGTTCCTCTTACTGGTAAACCGCGTTTCTTTCAGATTTATTTCTTTCGTTTACTTTCGTATCTTTTTGTCAAATGCTATTATTCACTTTATTCGAATCTTCCAATTATTATAATTCATACACATATATGTATTTTTCGTAAAATAGAAATCGAGCATTTCTCAATAATCGAACAAAATGATTCATTCTACATTCTGAAAAGAATCGTAGTGCTCATAAATAAATATATTTTATCAAATAATCGTTAAGAGACACGCTCGATGAATTCTCTTTATTCACGTACAAAATTCATATTTCTTTCCATCGATCACCTCCCATCGACGATATTCAATTCCTAGATTACGGATTTAAACGGAGAAATTTGATTGATGGAATTTCCCAGTTAAATAATTCTCACGAAAAGACCTGTTTTTCAAAGCAGAACTTGAAACTCCACTCTAATGCATTCTCTTTGCTCGTATACATAATTCATGCTTCTTTTCGCTGACCGATAACGAGACATACTCATTTTTTAGATTAATATTACCAGTTAAAGCAGAACGATATTTCATGGACGAAGCTTTCAAATTTCATGATTCTCTTTAGGAATATTTGTACCTGAAAGTAGAACTTGAAACCGTGTTCTAATGGATTCTCTTTACTCCCATACAAAATTCATGTGTTCCTTCATTGGCCAATTCCCATAACGATACTCATCTGGAAAATCACGGATCAAGAAATAAAATTCCAGAGCAAAATTCCTGTTTATAGATTAAAACAGAACATTTTTATCGACCATACTTGTAAATTTCATGATATCCTTTGAGGAACACTATTTTTCAAAACGGAACACGAAACTCATCTCCAGTGCGTTTCTTTGCTCACGTACGAAATTCGTGTTTTCTTTCGTTGATCAACCTCCGCTAAAAGCACCTAATTTCTAAATTTCAGGTTACATGAACGCGAACAGCTCGAGGGTGGGTTACTACGCGTGCACGTTAAGTTCCTTGTGCGGTGCAGCGTTGCTCTTCCTGGTTGGCTGGGGTCGCCAGCCGGCGTCTCCTCTACTTCCTGGCTCGCACCTCTCCAACGTGACCATACCTCCGCCGTGTGCCTGTCCTCCGCCGCCAAGGCCAAGGTTGCCAAAATCACAATCGTTACACGTGCCCTTGGACATGGAGGAGAATCTTCGCGACAGAGAAATGGAGAGGATGCACACTGCCGAACATTACTATCAACCGCAATTCTACGGGCCTCTGAGACCTAGCAAGAGCGTTCCAGAGGGTCTGAGTCATCAGGATTCCTATAGGAGTCGGCCAAGACGGCACAGAGACGTCACGGTGATCGAACAAATCACCACAAGCGTTTGAATCAATTAAAAATTGGAAAAACCAACAGAAGGAACGAATATAGTTGATTGGTTGTTGGAGACAGTTGGATACGACGATGATCAAGCTTGGAGCTGTGATGGAGAATTCTTGGGATTTGTTGATTGTTAGTTGTTTGAAGTTAGGTCTGGTTAACTGTTAGGATGTTGTACGTGGCGAGAGAAATTTTTCATTTAAAATGTGCGAATTTCGTTCAAACGTAGTTCTTAGCTTTTTAGTTTAAAATTTAAATGAAATGTAAATTTGTATATAACAAATTTGCCATCACTTTTTTATTTGTATCATCTACACACAAAATTGTCTAGTTTTAGAAGATTTAAGTACAATTTTTTAAATGATTAAAACTAAGTTTATTATTAATGTGGAATTATGCCAGAAACGTCATATATCAGTATTATTATATTAATATTAAACAAGTTTCTTACGTCTTGACATATAGCTGAATGACCAAAGGATTTTTTAAGTTATAATAGAATTCTAAACTAACTCCAATCTTTTTATGTCCATATATTTTATAGAGCACACAGCGATTTCAAACTTTTGATTAAAAATATTGAAATAAACTAACAAAAATTCGTTTGCAATTCGTTTACGTATAAAATAGATTCTTATGATATTCGTTTCTAAAGAACACTTTTAACTTTTAGAGAATATTATCGTTGTTACATTCTTGGTCTATGGAACAATTTGGGTTAACCAGATCTATCTTAAGTGGTCGAAAACGGTTCGAGTAAGAAGGATATTGTCGAGGATATAATTATCGCGGAATTTTTGATCGTTATTTACGTGAATCTGTACGTGCTCTGCTCAGTTGCTTTCACGAAGAAGGAAAGAAAAAGAGAAAGACTCGCAACAGCTTACCTTAAAGACTATAATCTAAGACAGTGAAGGATTTCACGATAAAGGAAAGATCTTTACGACCTCTGTGAATCCGAGATTGTACCGTTTTCTGTAAGATTTGAGAATCGCAGAGTGGAGAGCACGTTCTTTTCCTGGGAATTTTTCACGCCTTCCGGTGAATAATCGTACAGAGTTTGAGCGTGTTAAAGGGCGACCCTTTTACCAGTTTTAAAGTTACTGACTCTACTACCGTTTCTATTTCATTGAACCATAAAATTGATTTTCTTTAATCGAACTATAAGTTTGTTGAAAACTAGATATTACAACTTCCCTAAATCTAATTGATTATTCGAGATCACAAAGAAATTTTTACTTGATTTTAGAGCAATTAAAAGAACTCAGGAAAATATTAATATAGATATTAGAATTTACAATACTTAAATCAAATAATTTCTTATAACGTAACGTTATTTAAAAATCACGCACCGTATCCATATTTTTTGAGTTTCCTTTTTGTACTGTTATTATTATTTGATGTTTTATATTAATTTATACTACTTCATTATTAACTAAATATTCTATTTATGGCAATTATTAATATACTTTCAAAATTAAAAATACAAACTTGTTTTCCCGTATAGTTAAAGACCTTAAAAATTAAACGACGTTAATCAAATTCGTGGTAAACAACAGCTTTTTTTTTATCTTTACTTTTCCTTCGAAGGTAGGCACAAAGGGGAGACTATCCTCTGTCTATTCAACTTTCTCTTTTACTTAACTTTTAACCCCCGTATTTCTTTAAACCTCTCCCATTCGTCGGCAAACAAAAGCCAGATTACGCGTAGGCTTTGAAACGCCAGAAAACGTCGTTCCCTAAACCACTTATCCCACTCTTTCGTTCAATATCCGCATTACGTGCCCGCGAACAAATGCGCCAAATGATTCTCAATCGTTCGTTATACAGGGTGTTTCCAAACTGGTGATTCAATTCGAAAAAAGATGAATTTACGTGAGAGAAGAAATCATCGGATTCATGAAATTCGTATTTGAAGTACTCCATTGCACAAACTTAAACTATTATATTAAAAACGAAGTACAAATGTTTTTCGTTTTGTCTTGTTTTTATCCTATACACTTCTCTTTCCTTATCTTTCTTTTCTTGTTTCGTTCCTTAGATGATTTTAGTTCGAATAGCAAAATCTCCTGTAGTAATTGTCTTATTACGAATATCTAACGCGAAGAATTTTGCACAGGCATATCCTTACAAATTTAATTAAAAAACTGAAACTTAGGTAGACGATTGTTCATTTACCAAATACTGACGAATGCTAAATCTCAACTTATTTATACTTTTCCGCTTATCACGTGCATTTTGTACATTTTACTGCCTTCAAATCTCCCACAAATGCATAAAAATCTAACAACGAAATTATAAATCTTCTAGAAGGTGAAGTTGCGTGATCATTTTAGCCTACGAGAAGCTTTATTTTCCCACGAACCCGCTCCACCGGGTTGGGCCGATCTTTCAATCGCATTTCTCCTTTCTATTTTCCCAACGCACAAGCTTCTCATCTCTCGCACTCCTACTTAAATCCCACAACTTAAACTTCACCTCGCAACATCTACCTCTTACGTTGCTTATTCTCTACATGTCTTCGCTGCTCGCATTCTCGCAGCGTCTACGCTTCGATAACATACGAATCCGAACAGAAACATATCTTTTGAGTTTCCTTTTTATACTGTTATTATTATTTGATGTTTTATATTAATTTATACTACTCCATTATTAACTAAATATTCCATTTATAGCAATTATTAATATACCTTCAGAATTAAAAATACAAACTTAAAAAACGTCGTTAAATACAAAGTATGAAACTCCAACGATTCTGAGATTGTATCACCGTTTGGGTAACACCCTGTACATCATCATCCCCCCAAGCCACCCCCACCGCATATTTCCATAAATTTAGCAGCGAAGCCACGTGGAAACACGAGCCCTCATCGTTGCTCTTTAAAATCTGACAATTATTGGCCGTTGTTGCGCGCGGCCGGAAAGCGGAAGAGCAGAGCGCGGACCGGCGCGGAGGGAAACGCGTAATCCGGCCTCGGTTCGGTTAATCGAAACGATCTTTTGTGCGCGCAATATCCGTGAACAATACGAGCGGCTATTATCGCGACGTCGTCCCCGGGTATATATGCTTGACAACGCGCGCCTCGGCTGACATCGAAATCTCGTTGTCATCGGAAATTCTATTCAGCCGGGCCCGATTGGCAGATGCCAGGCAAACGATGCGTGTCGACAACACGATGGCCCGCGTTCAAGACCGCCCACGGCCGAATTACGCCCGCAACGTTCCATCGCCGATCACTAAATTTTCGAGTTTACATCGATTATGCCAGCGATCGACGCTTAAGTGGATGATTACCGGGATCGGAACGCTTCTGGCGAACGCGAGTCACCGATCAAGGCGGAGAAAGCTCGAAGTGACTTCTTTCGGTGGTTTGCTTTGTTAAGCGTCAATTTCTTATTTTTGCCACATTGACGTTCTGCGTTCTTTTAACAACTTATCCATCTTAACTTTTTTTTAATCGTCCATTTTAATTTATCGACGGTAGAGCGCGATGATTTTTTAAAAATTTCACTTTTGTAGGGATAGCTGGTGTTTTTCTTTTGGTTCGTTGAATATCGAGGGGAAATACGACGATGAAGAGTTGGATTTCTATGGTCGTATTTATCGAAGGACGATTTCAGCTTCTTTTAGTTTCTCTAGTATTGAGGAAACGTAGGGTAACGAGAATTGGAGTTTTGTTTCTCAGTTGTTGAAATATTAGGACATTTATTGGGTACTAAGCAAGGACAGGATGATAGACAGCGGTCTTTTAATTGGATCTTTGTTTCATCGAACTATAACGCGATATTAGAGAATCTATGGAGCGTGGCGGAAAGACAGGATGATTGAGATGTGAATCATTGATTGAATTTGTATGGTTTAGTAGACTGTTGCCACGTTAGAGTATTTATCGCGCATTGGTGAAACGCAGGATAATAGAAAGCGGACTTCTGCTTGTTAGATGTGATTAAAATATTATAGAATTTATGGAATATCGAGGAGAGATAGGATAACAGAAAATGGGTTTTTAGTTGGATTCTTATTGATTAGTAGCTGTTGAAACATTAGAGAAATTCCTTAGAAGTACTTTTAAAAATTGTAGCTTCGACTGAAGTAACAATACCAGCTGTATCTTGAAGAATTGAATTGTTACTTAACTTTTGTAATGATGATAGTAACTTCTCAAAGAATTTTTTTAAAACTACTGTAACTATAATTTTTTTCTTTATTATTGGTAAATGGTCGATTTATCTGAAATAATAAATTTATTCGATATTGAAGCACGATTCGTACAAGATTGTCAGAGTCGATTGTGTGAATAAATAACGTTAATTGTTGGCTAATAGTTAAATGAATAATCTAAATGATCATTGAACCAATAACATGATGTAGCTATTTTAATCATTATGATAGTAATCGTTAATACACATAATAATATTTAATAATAATAGGTAAATATGTTTAGTTAACGAATTACTAGAACCATATTCTCCTTATTTATACTATCGATTGTTAAATTCAATTATTTCATTAATAAGAATTCTATCCAATTATTGTTTAACAAATTATTAAATTATTCAATATTCTATATACAGGCATAGAAAACGTAAAAATGATCATCTGGTGAAAGGAAACAAAAATCAAAAGAAGACACTTCGAGTTCCTCTAATAAAAAGAAAAATACGACCGATTATTTGGAAAAGATAACTTCGTTGACTCGAAAACGCGAGATAAGCGTGAATGTTAATAAAAACGATTGGTAGAATCAAACGTGAATGCAAAGAGTGATTATGGGTGTTCAGAGAAACGAATCTTAAAATGCACTATGAAGAGGTTTTATGCCACTCGTTTTGTCGATGGTAGAAAGTGAAATGTGTTAAGATGTATGATGTATGTAAATGGAATTTATATAGTCTATCTGATCTATAATTGAAGTATCAAAGTAAGTTAGGGAAATACTTATTCGTGTTAATGGTTTCTTAGTTACGATGTTACTGTGAGAGAAGTATCTGTCTATATATTTCCTTATTTAATCATCGTCCTACTATTTCAAATTCCTCAATTTTCGATATCGAAAAACATTCTTATGCAATTAAGTTATCTTCTCTTGTAATTTTTTAACAAGTTCCAAACATCCAAATACTTCGATGCAAAGGTTACAATTTGTCTTTCCTCGTGACTTGAAAGAATTCTAAACTCCCAAACGTTTACACCTGAATTATAAAAAAAGGAAAAGAATTATTCAAATTGTTTTATGCTTTCGATATTAAGAAAACAGAGTTGGCCCTGTTCGTAGCTTTAAGAAATAGCAAACTCGTAAACGTCTCAATGGAAAATATTCCAAAAATATCTAAATATAGAGAGATAGGTCATATGTTTTCTCGTTTGTATCGTTTAAAAGGCACTCGCCCATTAACAAATGGATCGATACTTCCCTCCCGTGTGTGTTCACGAAATAACATTTAGAGACTTAAAAGGAAGAGAAGCACAGAAGGGCGAAAGCAAAAGGAAAGTGGAATGCAGAACAAAGTAACAGAAATATCGTGGCAGCATGAGAAAAAGAGATTCGAATTTCTAGAGATATAAAATATAGAGGATGGAGCTGGTCTCCAGGATCGTCACATTACAATCGTTAGAAACTTTGCTTATGTTTTAATATACAGTATCGTAGAAACCTGGGAAAGTAAGTACAATTTAGGAACAATTGAAATGTACGTATACCTACGATGTTAACGATTTAACGAAAAAAAAAAAAAAAGAGTCAGAAAAGACACACTCATGATCGAATATGTCGACGAATCTTGTGTAATTCGTGTATAATATATCCAAAAGCTCAATTATTGTCTCTGTTAGAGAGACGATCGTTGTTTCCTTTCGAGTTTCTAAGTAAGATGAAAGAGTAACAGAGGAAGAATAGACTTTTAATGAAAGAAAAGCTTGTACAGCCTGCAAACAAGTATTCAACTTTAGCAGTTCACTAAACTTTTCATTCAGATTCTAGTAGAAATTCCTATTAAAAGGGAATCCTTTATTTGAGGATCCAGGACGAACAATCGAGAAACACGTGAAGTCAATATTAATCTTCGGCTGATGTCACTCACTCTTTTATTTCATGATAGCGAATAACATGCTTTGTCTGGTTACAAAATTTATGGTGTTATTGAAATCTTCTTTTGCACGCTATGGTAGTGTTTTAAAAGTTTCAACGTGCCAAGTAGAAGATTTAAGAGTGAGTAAATGCTGCAGGAAGGTTGCAACAATGATTAGAAAATCATATTTTATAAGATTAAAAAGGAAGATAAGTTCATTCATATAATTCTGTTGTAAGAGTTAAATTTAATTCCTACACTTAATTGCTAAATTAATACAGCTATTTCGGATTTTATCTTGCACTTTATGGACGCTCAATCTGGAAATTAAACGATCTTTAGAAATTTATATTGAGAAATGTTCATTTAAGTTAAATGAAACGCACACGAACGAGTTTTGCGAACTCAAAAAAACAAATAGCTGTTATAAAACTGCTTAATTTACTACACTGAATCTGATTCTGAATTTTCCACGCTATTCGCCTTTAAATGGCCACGATTTAGAAACGTAACCGATTCTATTAAGAAATATAACTCGTTTTGTATCGAATCAGAACTATGTAAATTAATTTGTTGGATCCTAAAGAACGGTGAAACTACTCTAAGACACAAAGAAGAATGAAACATCCAGAAGAACGTGTACGATGTTTCGTAAATAATTTCTCTCTCGGTTGATTTTTTCACCTAACTTGGGCGCGATTCGAGGGGATCTTCGTTGTGATAGGATCTCGAGACGACAGGAATCAAAACTAGATTACAGCACAGTAATTGCGCGATCGAATCGACGAGAATCAAAACTAGATTAGGAGAAAATTGTCGCAGCAATCTGTTCGCAATGTCTGACGACATCAGCCAAAGGTTCAACCATTCAATTCCTACTAGCTCTTAAATAAAAACAACTCATCTCGAAGACTTTGATACACAGCAAACGAGTCACCGAATGATAAAGTGATTAGTACCTGAATATTAAGTGTTCTAGGTTTACGCGACGATTCAGCCACGCGAACATCGTTTGTTTATCGCGAATCAAACAAAAATATCAACTCCCTTTTACGCGATAGACTTTACTGTGGGTTTTTTCGGGATCGGCTCTTCTGAGACCATCGCAGTACAAGCTTGTGAGATGGAAAATTAGGAAGAAAAAAGGGAATTAAAAAACGCCACGAAAACGATTGCAAAGTTGAGAAGAACGATTCGCTTTGCTAATTAGATTAGATAATCCCGTAAAAGGGACACAATATCGTCACGCTTCCGCTTCTTGCTGTCACTTGTCGCGCTTAAATCGCTGTCCAAGTCCTTTCGAAAGTCGCCTCGTTACTTGAACGTTGCTAATTGTAAGTAAAATAAGTAGACTGTGGATAGAACTACCAGACGCGTGTAAATTACGCAGGATGTGCATATTACGTAAAAATAATATGCCAATTTTTTCGGACAAACATCGTGAGGATGTTGGATGGACATAAACGAAGGAAAAATGTTCATTCGAAGGTTGGATAAAATGTTACGAGAAAGATCGAAAATATCAAGAGAATAATACGCTTGAGTTTTCGATATTGCTCGATCAAACAGTAAACTTTTACGTTGAATGAGAAAATATATTCGATAAGAGACAGAACGCACGATGAACAGTATACGAAGAATATGAGAGAAGATGAAATGAGTTGAGATGAAATACAATTGAAATGAATTTTATAAAACGATAAATTCAATTATTTCCTTTTTATCGCTGATACTCTTGTATCTATCGACAGAAACGATAAAAACTTCCGTATTTTCGTATCTCTTATCTAAACTAGGACAAAATTTGCCCGGAAAAATTGGACATACTATTTGTTGTAATGTTCAATAAATAAAACGAAGCTGTACTTAAATTATATTATTTCAGTTACCTTAAAAATTTTATGAATCTACGTAATCGTCCACAGTCTACTAACGAAGAAAGTGGAAAATATTTGGTGCGACTAACGACGTGAAAAATCAGAGGATCATCGGCGAACTTGCAAAGCTTCAGATTTTTCAACTGTATCGTAATTTTGGTAACTCAAAGCGTAAAACGTTCCACTGTATCTAAGATACCTTGCGTTTGGGAAATGATCGTCTTATAATCGCGGAAGACACTTTACGTTGTTGTAAAAGCAAACTTATCGTATCGTAAAAGCAAATGAATATTTTACTGCGATTGTTAACGAAGTACGTTGAACAGCCATAGACTGATAAAACTTTCAACGACCAATTACTGCAATTAGCGAAATGTGTAACGTGAAATTTTGTTTGAAGGAAGAGATGAACGAAAGCATCACAATTCATCGAAGCACAAAATCAGTAGAAATTTATATCTACTGCAGCTTCTTCGAGTAACATAACCAACGTGGTATCTTTATTAGAAAAACAAAACGGATAATTCATAAGTACCAACGATATAAAAAGTTTAACGAGTCGTTTAAGAACGTGTCGTATAGTTTTTAATGTACGAAGTTTCGCCTAGTTAGATGAACGATATACGAAAATTTCCGCGTGAAGAAAAAAGAAAAAAAAAGAAAAGACGAAAGATCGATGTATCGTTCTTTTTAAACGATCCCTGTTCCAAGATGTTCATACTCTTCGTTCATTCTCTTTGTGGTGAATTGTTTGTATACTGCCAATTTTTATAGAACACTGTTCGCATTATAATTCTTCGACACACTTGTATCTTCTTGAACGATCAAGCGTTTGAAGCGTAATATCCGAGAGTGAGAAGAGCGAATTAATTAACCAAGCAAAAAGAACTCACTCGTCGTAGGATTAATTGTCTTTATCGAACACTTTGCCGTGTGTTTTTTCCACGACTTATTGTATTTCGATCAATCGCGACGAACGTTGATTGGAAAGCCGGAGATGCGAATTCTCAACTCTTTAAAGCCGCAATTTCTTTCTGTTAAGGATCAACATTCTGTTGATACAACGTTGTTTAATATTCGAGTTTGATCTAATATTAGGTAAATATTTGAAATAGCAAATTTTGTTTAGCACCTTAAGGTTTATGTAGATGCTTCGTTGATCCAATTGCTTTTCACAGATAGAAATTGCTATCTCGTCTTCCACATAGACCGCAGAATTTCATGGAGTATGAAATATTGAATTTGATAAATTACGTTTCTTAAATTATTGAAACGTTTTCGTATTTCTAATCTTTCGAATGAACTTCAGTGAAGCATTTATTAATCTAATGCGTTTTCATAATTTAATGAAACAAATTACTTTGTTTTTCGATAATATTCTATCGTACTGGATCGTTAACGAACCAAAAGAAAACCATTTTCGTGTTACGTTCCATATGCTTCACAGCGCTTTTTTATTCCCCGTAAGGAATTTTTAAAAGTTTTTAAACATTTTCGAGAAATTTCGCGTAGGTTTTATCGAACCGAACGAGGAGTTTGAAATTTGTATCTTCGAAATCGAACGATCAAACGACAAACGCAAATTAACGAAACATAAATGATAGGAAGGAAGGTTCGCAGAGACCTTTTAACAAGCATCGTACGACAGTTCCTCCCTTCTCATTGTCCACGAGTATCTCGAGTGTTTTTTCTACAATACAATCGTAGCTTTCTATCCACGAAGAAACATAGAAGACCAGAGTCTTTTTCTAATGTTTACGGTCCATCAGATCTTTGTTATAGCAAATGTATCAATTCAGCAGACATGTACACTAACTGGTCAATGTATGCACATATTGATTTGATAAGTTTACATGTATTGACAAATTTTTATATATGCATAAACAAAAATGCATTAATTTGAAAAAGGATATATATTTATTTTATTTCAAGTAACTGAATATTCATAGATTTATCAAATAAAATGTTATTAAGTTTTCGTTTTCATTCTATTGGTATTATTACAACAAAATGTGATCAAGGCATCAGCAATCTATTTCCATAGAAATTTTCTACGTTTGCAGTGCTATGTTTTAAGCATTTGGATGATTTTTTTTATAAAATATACGAGTAAATAATTCTATTCTTTTCTCTATATACAGGGTGGTTGGTAACTGGTGGTACAAGCGGAAAGGGGGCGATTCTACGCGAAAAAAGAAGTCGAAAATATAGAATAAAAATTTGTTCTTTTTTCTTTAATTTTTTTAAAAAGGCGTAAGGGGGGCGATTCTACGCGAAAAAAGAAGTCGAAAATATAGAATAAAAATTTGTTCTTTTTTCTTTAATTTTTTTAAAAATCTAAAGTGAGAACCGTTATAACGAGACGTGATAAAGTGCAGGCGTACCGAGCGAAAATTCAAAGTCGATTTTCTCGAAAACAAAGCCTGAAACGAAAAATTTTTGTTCTATATTTTCGACTCCTTTTTTCACGTAGAATCACCAGTTACCAACCACCCTGTATACGTTTTTTCATATACTTTGCATTTCCATTCGCCCGACACAGTTTCTATACTTGTCACGCTGTTATTATACCGCTACTAATGTGTCGTACTAAGTAAATATATTTATTAATTGTTAATTAATACTAATTACAGGCATTCGTGTGTTTAATTCCTTTTATAATTACTTGCTATCGACTACTGATAATAAAAACATATTATCGTTAATATCTTCGCAGAGAAGATAGCAAATTTAACTTTACGGAAAATAAATAAATTTATCGTTTGGTTAGTTAACAATCGACGCGCATATAAAATCAAACGATAATTGCATACATTAATTACCAGTGTTAGGTGTAGTATATAGGTTCACCGAATTTCACACTTTTATTACGACAAATCAAACATAATCCTCCCACGATATTGAACGAACAGTCTCGAGCGCGGAATTCAAAATGCAGCAGCGTGAAATCGAGTTTTATACCTCGTACCAATTTTAGCGAAACGTCGTAAGAACTAAGAACGTAGAGACCAGATTTTTCGATTTCTATTCGTGTACCATTTTCCATTCGTTCGTAACTACTAAATGTACGCTTAAAGGGGAAAAAGAAAAAAAGAAAAAAAAAAAAAAAGAAAGAGATTCTGCGTGTAAAGCGAGGCTACGAACAAACCTATAGATATTCGAGCGATTCTCGGCGCGTCGTTCTCGAGATATCGTCGTCGATGGCCGTTTAAAGGGAACTTTTTCGATCCGAACGGCAAATTTTCGCACGAAAGTTTCATAGAGGAACAGAGGCTGGGATATAGCGGAAAGTATTTGCGCAATCACGATAGACTTGGAGGCGGCAAATTGCTTTCAAAAATCCGCTATCCGCGAAACTCTGTTCGTAGATGTATCTCGAGGAATTCTCTGATAACCTGTTGTACACACGCATACATACACGTACACGTACACGTACACGCGTAAAGACACGTATACAGACACACGTAAAATGTAATACTTGATCCTTGTGAAAGCTTCTTGTAAACCGACATTTACGGGAAATCGTAACTTCTTTACTTTTTAAAATACGAGACGATTGAAGAGGAAGAGGGGAAGAGAGAAGGAAATACGCAAGGTCTCCCATTACGAAGCGTTGAGCATTTTGTAAAAGTTTTATAAATAGTTCTATGTAGTTGAACAGCTGGACCAATAAAATGTATATCCGATTGTACGAGTCAATTATTTTTACTCGTGCAAACCTGTCACGCCTTTCCAACGAATATTTTGCGGTTCGCAAACCGCTTCATTTCGCATGCTATCGAACAAGTCCGATCTACGATATTAGAAATCAATGGTAGTTTCACGAACGGCTTAATTTCTTATAAACGACTATATAAAATGTCGCGGAATAAATAGTTCATATGAAATTCATATAATAAGATCTCATTGTTTCTCTTTATTACTTACGATTTCTCGTTCATAAAATGGTACTTCACATTCAGATACATGAATTTAACCACTTGAAACTAACTTAATCGAGCATTAATTAAATTTTTATTTAAATAAATGGTCTGCGTTTAAATAGGCTAATTACACTCGACGCTATGTCATAAATTATAGAGAGCGTAGTAATACCTCTGAACGGTCGGTATTACAGAACGTGATGCGATGCTCTGTAAGCGCCAAGTCCATATTTATCGCTTTCTTTATTCTTTATTCTATATAGAATTGCGAGTTTTCGACTCGTACCTCATTTTACTAACATGCATTTTATTTCTTTCATTGATTACATTAAATATAATTCCTATATTCGTCGTAGCAATTCACAGAGGGCATAAGAAACATTCCGATTTTCTAGATCGGTATTTCAGAACGCGACATATGATTTATTTTTTATTTTTATCTATGTACACGCTTAGTAAACGGTTATATCCAAAATAATAACGTAATTACATGTTTAAAAAAGATACTATAATTTCTATACAATGTCTTCTGTTTATGGTAAAATAGATATTGAAAGAAAAATCATACTTTACCTTCAGACGATAAGATAGTTACGAAAAAATTACATATATAATAAAATATAAAGCGTACATCATGCTTGAATATATCACAATTAAAACTAAAAGAAAGATCAAGTGACAGAATTTTTTATACGTACAAAATTGTATTTCTACTACCACTAATTAAATTTTCCATTAATTCTATATATAGACATTGACCATAGATATGTACATATATCTAAACGAAATACATACTAAAAATAACGAAAAATGGAGAAAGAAATAATTTCAGAATTATCTTTGTAATACGTTTAATCCTATCCAGCGTTTAAAAACTGCTATATAAACGATGAAACGAAAATTTCGTAAATATGCGATATTAAAATCTTAACCAAATTTGAGACGTAGGAATCCCTTATTGGCAACCCCATCTGGTATTATATGTACAATTTATCTTTTTTATTTTTTTATGTTCGAAAGAATCGATTTATAAAAATGTATCCATGCCTGAATGTTTCAAACTTCGTTACTGACCCACATACGATTACAGAAACGACTACAGTAATTCCTGTAGCAGTCACAAGAGGTGCGCCGATCGTCTTAGTGGAATCAATGAGAACGAGTCGAGCGTGAATGGAGTCGAAGACTTCAATTGTTCGCGTCCGATAAATCTCGATTCGTTCGACGGGAGCTCTCGATAGTGCGTATATCGGCGATCGTGGCCACTATCGATATCGGGAGGCCACGCACCGTCGTCAGAGCGTAGAAAGTGCTGCTACGGATGTCGAACAGGTGTCCCCACTACGATAGCCTAACCTCGGCGCTGCTTTCAGTGGCTCTGCAGTGTCGGATGTACACGTATGTGCGATGTACGGGATGTGCACCTGGAGGCGTTCTTGTTACTAGGTCATAAGAGGTGTGTATCAATGAAATTCGTGCTAATCAATCGTTGCTTACGAAAAGTAGATATTTACAGTCATGAGAACCGCGTGTGTCATGTAGAACGCCGTCGTGTGAAGTGCATTCATCGCCGTCGTCATCTCGAGAGAGAAGTTTGACCGATCGTTTGCTTCTAGCACCTGGCGTCTCTCGCCAGTCTGATCCATCACTACGTCGTGTGTGTTGCATTCCTCGTCCCGCTTTCTTTTCGTGTTGCCACAAACAGTCCGGTGCTCCGTGAAACGTTTCATTCGCGTGTATAGCAATACAAAAAAAGATCGCGTGAATATACCTATACGTGCGTCCGGGATCGCAGTGACGTATCGATACCTCGTTACGTGCCGAGATGACTTCCACGCCGGCTATTTCCACTATGGGCTTCTAATAACAGACTTTTATGTGGTGCCTCGTAGAGCACGAAGTTCGACGGTCGTTTATTTCACCAAGTAATATCACGTAGTGTTGCCCGGGACGAAAACGAGACCGAGGGCGAAACGGAGGCTAGCCAAACAGCGATCGAAAGAGCGCGGTCTCGACCGAGGATAAAACTGGGTAATATCTTTTTAGCTCGTGTCACGCGACCGATACTCGACCATGTGGTGTTGCAATGTAACGGTGCTGCGTGGATAGGTATATATAGGTATAGACGGGACAGTTTCTTCGCGTAGACGCGACTACGCAACTAATTATGCGACTTTTGTAATGATGTGTGTTGGCTATTTGGTGGATACAATAGATATACGGAAATTGTATATCAAAGCATTTACGGAACATCCATTGATACAACCGCAAGTAATATACACATTTTCTTGGACCATTTTAGATCTTGTGGGTTGATGTTTATCTCACAATCTTTTACTAAAATCGTTCCGTATCACGCTGTCGTTGTCGCTTAATAATAGTGATTGTATTAATGAAAATTAGCTTGTACGTTTTAAACTTATTATAGCATACTTTCACGCTATGTACTTTATTCGATATCATAGTATACTTTTGAAAGAGACAAGAAGAAATAGTACTTCAGATTTGCATCTCTGCCAGACCTGATAGGGTCTCGTGGCCCGTATCTTCTCAAATACACCTCAAATTACACATTTCGAAACAGTCGAAACGTATAAACCTTCGATTTCCCACTGATTTTACGGCCTCTCTATATCGTTTTCACCTATTAAGTACACATATATCGTTTTAGTGCGGCGTGCGTTACGCATTTCCGATTCACCGTAGAACCGTACCGCGCGGATTCCATCTCGTTCTTGCCAGTCCGGTCGTGAAGCGAGTAATCTTATTCTACCGGCTATGTCGGTATTCCGTTTAAAGGAATGCGGCACACCTGCTCGTCTTTTACTGTATTCCCAAGGTCTTCCATCGAATCCCCATAATGTATTAACCCTTGTCCCTTGACTCATTTTCAACCTAATTATTCTTTTTTTCTTTTTTTGTCATTAACAAATTCTCTAATCTTATCTAAGATCAAAAAGAAACATTAATACACACGATTTCTTATTTTTCTTTTTAAGAATCTTTATCTATTGAGACGAGAGCAAAATTGAGATATAAAAATTCGTAGACAATATATTTGATGGATGGACGAAAGGGTACATACGTTATGTAAGTCAGATTTTGATCAACCGAATAAATACGCTAATATTGTCCGTATTGTTGTCTTTTGGTCTTTTGGTACAGGTCAGTTTCATTTCTTTCTCGCTCTTTTACCTGATATTCTAATTATATATCCTGTAAATCTAACACCTAACCTTACTTTTGACTTTAAACTGTAAAACTAATACTTCTGACACTTACGCTCTTTTGCCCGCCCACCAGAGATATAAGAGCTTCGAAACACGCGTGAAAATGTCGAACAATAATAATTTCTTTTTCCTGTCCTTACGTGGAATAACGTACGATCTATACCGCGGCGGTTCGCCGCGAATAACCTTCATTAACGGATGGATAAATAATTCATGAAGACAAAGCCGGTTCTTTCCATCGAAGAACGTTAAATAGGTAAATGCAGCATACCTCGGTGGTGATTAATAAAACGAGTGAAAGGTCTGGCCGTGTAAAGTTCTCTCTCGTCGGTTGATGAGTGAATTGGCCAGTTCAAGACGATACGTTATTCGACCTGCAAGGACACGTGTACCGATCGGCCGGACCCCTATGTGCAGTTAGAACAAACGATTGCCATTGCGGTAATAGTCTTGGAAAACGTGATCGCGGGGCTAACGTGTTAAAATCACGTTTTGTCGTTCCGAGATGGCATTCACGGAATCTCATACACCTGATAATGCCAATGATTAGCATATTTTACTTTGAAGCAGCGCTTTGTAATGCTAACGATAAATACACGAACGATTTGCGTTCGGCTAATCACTTTATGATGAAATTTCCTGCCGGCATAGCGTGCAGTTCAGGAATTTGGAAAATTGGGGGCGCATCGTGCGCAGCGGCTCGGTAAATCTCGTTTATCTCAGAGGTTAGAATAACAGCATTATCTTTTTAGAACATAGTATCGGCATTTATAGTAGCTCACGGAAGTACATATTCGAAAACTTTGCAAGGGAAACTTGCGGATAGGTGTATCATGTGCGTTATGGGAAACTTTTTAAAACTTCATTAGTACTATAATGAGGCATAGCTCAAAATTACAAAATATTTATTTCAAACATGTATTTTGTTGAAAATTAATATACAGTGTGAACAGCCATCTGAAACACATAATAGGAAATGAAGATAGTCAAATTGAATACTATAGCTTACTAATATAGTGAATAAATTGGATGTACAAATAATTTGTCTACTTTTGTTAAGTATCTATATGTTTGCAACAAATATCTTGTAATTTCTGTATACATTTTCAGATTCATTTCAAATTTCACCAATATAATCACGGTAGTCATGTCTCATTATAGTACTAATACAATTTTTTAATGTTTTGCATAATATATTTGTAAAAAGTTTCCATAAATGTTCAAATACTTTCTTGAGTCACTATATATATATATATATTGCTTTCGTAACTGAATATATATATTCCTTTTGGACGATCCAGTTACAAAAAAAGACCCTGATTTTGGTAACATAAAAAACGAAGAATATTTTTGGGAAAGATGCACTGATTAATTTTTAATATTTGATAAGATAAGATCCATTAATAGATACTAATTTCTACAACTACCGCGATTTTCGATAATTTTATATCAGGCAATAGATAAGGTTAATATCTGCCATTTATACCGAAATGAATATTTCATTGTCGTCTATTTGGAAATGGGACGTCCTGACTCAATTCAAGCTTGCTGTATAATTGGTTCTAAAAGGATTTTTCTTTTTATGGACGCCAGGAAGAATATAGTTATTAAACGTTGCTAATTAATCCGTTTTAAACCCGGCTGTAGCATCGCGCGATGAGATTAAATGGTTCCAAGCAATTGCGGTAAGATTTTATTGTTAGAACGTATTCCCTTCTCTGTTTCTCGCCTTAATTATGCACGAAACGGTGAAATGTCGACTAACCTCATATTTTATGCACTACATCCGCCTCGTTTTTGAATTCGATACGTGTCGAACGATATTCGTCGCAGGGTATTTCGATTGCAGGTGCTAGCTAGTGAAAAATATTTTGTGATAATTTATTGAAAACAAATGTAATTTAAAAAATTGAATATACGTGTTCCGTTTTATTTTTTCAATATTTATTAACTATTTTTCATTTATAACTGAAAATAAAATTCTATCAAACAGTTTCATACATTTAATTTATTACGGTTAACAAAAAGTTACTTCGAATCCACAATTTACATACGGAAGATAAAAGAGGAATTTAGATAATAAAAAATAAATCCAACGATACAAAGAATCGAAAACAATATCATAAAAATATTTTTATTTCCCGTTGAGCTCACGCCTTCATAAAGTTGTAGAGAATATTATCCAAATATTGACACAAAAAGGAATACTACAAATAATTACCTTAATTAACCTAAAAAAATGTCATCTCAAATTATCAGTATAAATCATAAGCTTAAGGTGAAACACACCGAATTCACAACCTAATTTAATAGGATTTGTTTCTGCTAACATCTAAGTAGTAACAAGAACTCTTGACGGGTGTTCCACCTAAACCTATTATTCCATGTATACTAATACTACATAATTCTCAAGAAAAAGCTTGTTAAAAATATTAAAGTTAAATTTGTCAAAATATCAACACATTTCGTATGCTTTTCAATTCAAGCCACGTGTATTAACTATTAATGATCCATGTAGCATAGATTGTGTTCGATACATTAGTACGTTAAGTACGAAATACAATTTTTCTTACAAAATTGAATTATTCTTTTTATGAAACTAACTTTGCTTTGTCCAGCAAATTATCCTTTAACAAAGCAATGAGTAATGTAGTTTAATTCACGCGAAGGGCTCTCGAACGTGAAACATTAACGCTAAGGTAAGCCGGTGTGTCGCGACAGTCGCAAGTGCTGTGATGCATTCGACAAAGAAAAACGATGGGAGGGAGAGAACGAAACGGGCCGCGAGACGACGACGATGACGACTTTCATGAGTGAAATAAACCGTGAACAAAACGTGCATTGAGTGAAAAGAGTAATTTGTAAATTCACGAAGTCTTTTACGTGGACGTGCACGCACAGGTCTTTCGTAATCGGCGGATAAGCGGCGTGTATTATTTTTTATCTGAAACAAGCGATTTCACTGGAAGCCTCTTAGAAACCTGTGCTACGCCGCTGGTAGTGCGTCGTAAAATTCGCGACCACGATGACAATTAACCATTTACAGATATACGCGCAATAACTAACTTGGCACGAATAACCTCCAATTTTTCTATTTATTTTTCATGTCTTTATCATACAATAGGCCGGGGAAAATACATATTTATCTGTTACTATAAGGAGATTTTATAAATATAGAGGTTATGTATTATGCAAAAGATCTTGAAGCTTGATTAGTACATTTCGCTTTTGTTTCTTTGGTACGTTATACTAAAGATTTTGAGACTTGACTAGCTCATCATTATTATGGTTTAGAATTATGGAGTTTAGAAGAAATGTGTAGGTACGGAGAAGTTGTAAAACATTTATTGCAGGCGTACATTTGGTAAACGTCACAGAAGTATTTGATCAGCTAATCAGACATTTTATTAAATAAGTATTATATTATATATATTCGTGAGACCGTTCTGGTATCAATGGATGATGCATAAATTACTTTTGTGACTTACACGAAATACATGTAATAGAATAACATTTATATACATTTTTATATTTGTTTCATACTTTAGCAACATAACTAGGATAATCATATTTCATTACGATGTTAACGAACTTTCGAAAAATTGTATTAATACGCATAAGATAAGTAAAAATGTTCTTCGATGAATATTCATAAACTTTCATAAATCAGTCTGATATGGTAATCCAGAAATGCATCGTTAGCCTCGGCGTTAAAATTCCTAGAATGTCGTACTTTGGAAGTTTCGACGACGATTTAATCAAATTTCGATCTCATGTTTCAAAGCAAAAAACGAAGATGATGGACCAATACGTTTGAACTATAAGGCATGCTTGCAAAAGCAAATACGCCTAAGCGAGCTTTATGAAAACATGGTTCGCATGTACATATGTGCAGTTTATCGATGCTCGCACGAGAAGCCTTTAAAGACTGCTCGTTGTACTGTAACGAGAATTGTTCACGACACTCGACCCACACGATCGCGGCTTTCAACGAGTCACGCGGACCTCTTGTGATTGGATTTGTAACACTACGTGCTCGAACATTATAGTCTCGCGTATATGCGGGATGCTTGATACACTGTATGGATCGATAAATTAGGTATACCACTTATATACGATAGCCCCGTGCTTCTTATCATTTCGTGCATTTAATAGCTGTTTAGTGGTAGCCTTTTTTGGGCCTTTTTCCTTTTTCTCTTCTGCTCGCCCCTCCCCCTCTACTTTCTGCATTTCATTGATCGCTAGGGACTTTTAGAAGTTAGGAAAGCTTGAGATGTTAAGAAAATTAGTTGGCTAATTTGTATTGTCAGTTTGTGTTTATCATGTGATTGTAGATACCAGAAAACGTGATTCTTTCTACTACTTTGCAAATGCTATACATGTAGTAGTGTGCGAAGTCTTAGACCATCTATGATAGGAATCTAATAATTCATGTGTGTATTATATCTGTAGAAAAAATCCATTGGTAGAAATCTATGAAATATATATATATGAAATACAGAGTAATAATAGTATATCTATGAAATACAGAGTAATAATAGTAATAGCAATTATAGCTAGGAAATATTTCTATATAGTGCAAAAAGACACGAGTCCTCGAATCTCGTCTTTGTGAACATACTTATTTGCAGCTTGTCTTGATTTTGAAAAATTGTTTGAAATATTAAACGTAGGATGATAAATAATAAAAATAAGAAATATTAATTATTTCGAATTAATCGATGTTCCTTATTAAAATGGAATTAACAATTAATTTAAAAATAAACATCAAGCGTTTTTATATTTATTATTCATTTGTACAAGCAATTTTATTTGATACATAGCTTTGCATGGTAGTGTATATGTGCCTAAATTAGCGCGCGAAAATTTTAAGTGACTACTAGAGTCAAGTACACCGGAAGTATATCCAATCTTGCAATTAATATTACAGTTAGCTTTGAACTAAACAAATTTTCTTACTTCAGCACACGTACGCACGCACATAAAATGCATATACAGGGTGATTGGTAATTGGTGGTACAAGCGGAAAGGGGGTGATTCTACGCGAAAAAAGAAGTCGAAAATATAGAATAAAAATTTTTTTTTTAATTTTTCCATCGAGACAACGATCTACAGTGAGATCCGTTATAACGAGACGCGATAAAGTGCACGCGTACCGAGCGAAAATTCAAAGTCGATTTTCTCGAAAACAAAGCCTCGAACGAAAAATTTTTATTCTATATTTTCGACTTCTTTTTTCGCGTAGAATCACCCCCTTTCCGCTTGTACCACCCTGTTACCAACCACCCTGTATATACATATTTACATTATGTAAACATTAGGAAAAGTTAGCGCGGCTATATTTTTTTTGTTAACTATGAACTAACATGGAATTTCGGTCGGTGATTTCTAAATATAATGCATAAAGTTTAATATCAGCGGAAACTTTGATCTATGCAATTGGTATGCAATTCAAAAAAGTTCAACCACCACTCAAAAGCAAGAAAGGTGGTCTTTCTTTACACAATAACACTCGGCTTCGTGTTCCTTTTTCAATTTGTCAAAAAATAAAATATGTCAGATAACAATTTTGACCGCATCCTCCTTACAATCCAGATCTGTCCTCTCTAACTACCACCTATTCTTGATCAGTGTCAAACTTCTTTGACAATTAATTAACAATTTTAAAAATGATACACAGGTCGAATCAACATCAGTTAGTTCGTGTTTTGAAAGTAAATGTCGAGCTTTTTACAACGAAGAAATGCACGAGCTTGCAGAACAGAGTTGTCAAAGTAAATAGTAATTATAGCGTTAAATGAAATTACGTTACGAAAAGATTCGGAATATTTGATTTTGCTCCTGGAAATCCTCGCGAATTTTTCCTGGTACCTAAGAAAAATAATAAAAAAGCAAGATACGATCATATTATAATAATCAGGCAAGATACAATAGTATTGTACAAATTTGGGTTGGAGTATGCGTGATAGTGCGTCGCGATATTCCCACTAATCTGCAGAGCATTTAAAAAAAGATATACAATCATTCGACACATTTCCTGTATAAATTCCGTTGTTAATTTAGTCGCTATTACCCGGAAAGGTTTCTGCCGGTTTTGTGACCCGTATAAAACGGCGCGTAATAACGGTATTCGTATGATACTGCGATCTTCATTGTATCGCTTGTATTGTCGAGGTTCGCCAGCATAATTAGAAATATAATACTTCCGGCGTTACGAATTTAGAGTGCGAGATAAGAGGTTTAAAAATTGCACCATAGTGAAGGATTATATTATCAAAACTATGATATAGAAACTGTGAATACGAATCGATCGATATGGAACTGAGGAAATGTTAAAGATAATGGTTGGTCAGGGAAGTGTAATGCTAACTGCGCGTTATGAAAGAAAATATTATTTATTAGTAAGAGATAAATATTGACAATACTTGTTTCGTTGATATGTGTGTATTTGTATATATATATTTCTTTTATTTTTATATTATTATTATTACATTATTATTATTGCTATAATTATATTACTATAATTATTATTACATGCGAAATTTGATTATTATATAAATTGTATCTTCAGTATAATCTAGCAATATTTATTTTTGTTAAATGACATAATAACGAACTCCATTTCAGTCCATGTATTATTTTTGCAAATAATATAGCACCACGCGTAAGCAAATATTTATCTTTTATTATTAACATCTGTGCAAACGAGAGCTTTTAGTCGTGAATAAACGCGGTGTTAAAAAGTGACAGCTATAAAATTACGAAAGTTTATATTTGTTGAAAGGAATAAAAATTAATTAACGATTGATAATATTATTTCACTTTTTGAGAGATATTAATACACATACACATATTTAGTTTTTCAGACATGATTTAGAAAAAAGAAGAATTATTGCAACTACTACCTGTACTATCACCCATAGTTCATTCTATGCTGCCCTGTTTTTGTGCGAGCTTTAGTTCAAGCCATTGGCTTGCACACCACAGGCGGTGCACATCGTCGTTTATTTTACGTACCTTAAATATGTACGTGAGCGACTTTAATGAAAAGTATAGTGTGAGCATATGAGATTCATCAGATATAAAGCGTCTTGATAAACGCTCAATTTCTGCATATATAGGATGTTAAATAAAAATAGGCAATATTTATAAAGCATGAATTTAGACATCAAGACAACGAGGAAAATTTCTATACAAAAACGTCGTTTAAACTTTCTGCGTTGTCTTAATATCTAGAATACCTTCTTAGAAAAGTAGAAAATAAAAATAAAAAGAGAATAAATATTCCTATAAGAAATTAGACAAAAATATTGATCGAACATTTAGTATTCCTCTGCGGTGAATATTATGAACTTTTAAAGGTATTCTCAACCGAATCATATTTTTCTATGGTTAACAAATTTCTCAAATTTGACAAAAATAAGAAAGAATTGTTATTAATATTAGCGATTTCTCGTTACAATTTCATGTGGTTAAATTTGTCTTAAAATGTTAAAAGTCCGTCTTGAACTAAGAACAAGCTCGACGCGTGAACAATTGAAGCATCGTAATAAAGTCCAACTATTTTCTATGACACCTTGTATATTCCATATCGTAAAAGCGTATCTCCAAAGCGACATTTTCTTGTACATACACATATATTAGACTGCAAAGTAACGATACTTAATAAAGGCCTCGCGTGCATATTATTTTAACCTAGTTTTATCACCTTCGCGACGACGTTAGCCGGTTTCTTCGTCGATAAATTACTCGGTCGGGGCGAAGAACGAATGGAATGACGCGGGCAGACGCGATTTTCAATGGAAGAATTTCATTCGCGGGCCAAACAATGAACGGACGCGAGGACTTGAATCGTCGCGCGAGTTAATTACGCCAGGAGCACTCGTGTCGCGAATTGCATCGCTCCCGAGGATGCTTTGCCATGAATTCTCTCGCGTATATTGGATCGGCCTTGCTTTACGGCTCATTTCGTGCCGCAGCAACCGGAAATGGAGTGGATCCTCACGCGAAAATAAATTGGACAGTCACGAAATAATATTTTCTCTGTCTTTCTTCCTCTTCTGTGTTTTAATTGAGTGAAATTTTATTTTTTTGACGAAATGGCATTTTCAGAGTCAATCGAGAATGGGAATGATTTTTCGAATGGCGTGATAAATATGTGCAGAAAATTTAATCGAAACGTGATTCGCGTTGTTTGCGAGAAATGTTATTTCGAATTTTATTTATTGTTCGCATGTAGCTTCTATCGGCACGTTTCGTTGATTCATATCCTTCGCTTCGATTTACGGTTCTGTTGCGGTGTTTCGTATCTGGAAAAATTGTAATAATATCGTCGTTTATTTATAAATGATACAACAGCGTTGTTATCGTTAGTTACGTTTCTAGAATACTTCCGTGACAGGAAACTTGAAAATACGTATTATCGTTAATTTTGCATATATAATATTTTCCTGAACCAGCTAAATTCTTTTTTTCTCTCTTAATTTTCCAAGTCACAGATACAGAATAGTTTTCTATTTCGGAAATGAATAATAAAGTGTTTATTAATAAATCCCTGGCCTCTTCTTGACGTTTTTAATGTTCATGTTTTCAACATATAGAGATACAAATTCAATAGAAATTTGGCACGGCAATTCGAAACAGATTGTTGAACATTCTGAATAAAGGAATTTAGAAGACAACGCCTGCATTGAAAGAAAAAACATATCCAACCAATCGTTTTGTCCAATAGAAAGCTTTTCTTCTGAGAAGCTCACAGTAAAATCATTTATCCGGACGAATGGAACTTTAATTGAAATTCCTTCAATAGTTTGAGAAAAATAGGTCGCAGAGTTTGAAACTATTCCTATAAAAAAAAAAAAAAAAGAAAGGACACTCAATTATAGATTTCCTCAGAATACATAAAAGTTGAGGATATTTGTTCATTATATACATACTACGACATATTTGAAGTAACTTTGTCACAACTTTGCTTTGTTATCCAAAAGCAAAGATACAAACGTGATAAAAGGTAGGATGCTCGAGATGAATCGCAAGATTCGCGTAATAAAATCAATTCGCTTTCCAGAGGGGCACAGAGAGACAAAGTTACCCTTGCAATTCGCGTTTAATTTTCTAGCAACACCTAGTTTCACCGGCAGAAAATACGGCACGGTGCATTAGAAACTTGTGCTCCAGCTCCCAGCAACGTCGTTTAAGATTCACCGCGATTCCGTCGATGGAAAATCGATGTCTCGAAGGGAACAAAATAGCACGTTGCTCCATTTACGATGCACGCTGGTGCGTTATTAAACCGTTAGCTCTTAAACAATGGCAAATCCCCGGATTTGTTTAGTAATTCCCCGAAAGCAAGCTCGAAAATGTGTTTTTAAAATGTACGCTGCGAAGTATACACCGACTGATGAGGATATTTGAAAAATTTACCACAGAAATTTTTTACCGTAGAAATTTTTTAGAAAGTCTCGTTAGCACTGTAATGAGACAGGACTACGATGGTTGTATCGATAAAGTTTGAAATCTGTCTGCAAATGCACGCATGAGTTACGATATTTCTATCGCAGACATTTATTTATTAAAAAGTCAGTGTACAGTATAAATAGTCATTTTAAGCGTATAAAAGGTAGCTAATATTGAGGTTTATTAATATAATGGATAACATACATTGGATATTCAGAAAAGGTGTCTACAAGGTGTACGAATACTTTCGTGAGCCTGTAAAATTGCAGAAATACGAATATTGGATCGATAGGTATTGACGATTACAGTAGAAACCCAATTACATAAATTTCATTTAATTTGATGAAATTACAGTTGGTGCATGATTAATTGAATTCCTGGATTGAATCTACATACTTATCTAAATGTGAGAAATTTTATTATAGTCGCTAGCGCACTTCTTTCGCTATGTTGATGTACGAGATCATTGAAATTCTTGAATCTTTAGATTCGAATCCTTCAATTCACAATTAAGCGAGTGGAATTTAGATTTAGATCGCGATGACCATACACGCTCATTGTTCGATCGTCTCAAGGACTCGATTCACATGACAGTTTCAAACGCTCTTTAAAGATTCTTCGTTTGTTCCGCATGCAATAAAATTTCATTTATTCACTCAAATGGACATCTGACTATTGGATTTCAGATATCCAGACGTAAACTTCCATAAAATAAAAATGAAAAGCAATAGACGATGGAGGAAATCGATGAATTTGTAATTCCAATTATGCGAATTGTCTGTCTCCTCACGAATTCAGTATCCGAATTTACAGACGTTAGATCCGATTGATAAACTTGAAATTACTAAAATTTAAATGAGTTCCATTGTGGTCGTAAATTCTATTACTTTCGCAATATTTATATACATATATATACACACACACACACGACTACTACGAAGTACTTTGAAACCCTTTTAGAGAAAACGTTCCTCCAATGCATTACGTTTTCACAAATCGCACAAAAGAAATCGTTGTTCCAGAAGGGATGAAAGGGGTTGATCGAGAATTCGAAGTTATATCGAGATCGAAGAAGGGAGTTATAGGCGTGGAAACGATATATCGATAGGACGTCGTCGCGCCACGGGCAAGCTGAAAAGCTCTTTTGTAAAATCCATAACGCGTCCAGCATGAACGTTTTGTACGTGTTTTAGGAAAAGTTATTGCAGCCGCCCGGCGAGAGAAACACAGCGCGAAACTCTCGACCGAATTCGCTGCGGAACGGATGAGACGTGCCTCGAAAGTGGCCGAACATCCATCACCAGGATGAAACAGAGAAATGGAAATTGCGTTTGTTAAATTCAACTTCTGACCGATATTTCTGATGAAACATCCTGCTTGTGATCTATGATCGATCCTAGCGATGCTTTGATCGGTCGTGTTGAAGCATCGATCGATTAATTAAATTTCGATTTTGACAAATGTGTTTCGAAGTACACGTTGTTAGGTTGTTTGGAAAAATTCTGAGCGAAAGCTGAGGAAAATTTAACTAGAATTATACGCTCTTTGCCATCTACGATTTACAGTCTTACGATCTTTTTTTTGACAAATTTCTAATGCTTTGGCATGGTTTTCGTCAGATACGTTCTTCTCTTTTCGTGATACACTTCCAGTATCATTCTGAATCAATCTGAATAGAATAAACCAAAGCGTTTCCTTGGTAATTTTCATAAGAATTTCATAAAGTAATTTCATAAAGAATTGAACGAATCAAAATGTTTTTATGTTACCAATCCATGAAGGGTTAACGTTGCAACGTTTCTTCAACATTGTGTTCTTAGGAAAGAAAACTCGGAAGATTCGCTTAATAATTTTTTTGCGTCACTATTTCTTCCAATTACTATGTATACTATGTCTCATGTAGTTTAAGGAAGTTGGTGTATTTATAATGTGATAAATTATGCGTATATTACCTGGTTCTTAATGAACTGGATATTCCAATCGTTCTTAAGTTCATAATTCCATTTCAACATTGTGAAGCTTTTCACATATTTGTTCTTTATAACGAATTCTCTGAAATGTCCTTTACAAGCTTCTACGATATTTCATTTCCTGTCCATTGAATAAGTCCATTAGCCAGATTTAGATATCTTTTAAATAAGTTTTATAAATACCTCGATAAAGAATAATGAGATTATTCTACACACAGCGATCGCATGATGTTGTTTGAAGCATGCATTTGCTATGTGCATGTAATTGCGTCGAAATATTGTTAGTTTATCGGTGCATTATCTATTAAAAATTCAAGTGCACGTTGTACAGGCGTCACGCTTAAAGTCACAGAAAATGAAAGAAACATATAAAGAATGTCATTTACGTTTCCATCTATTTATTATGATTACACTTTGAAATGATGTTTTGTATTACATCATATCATTACAGCATTATCTTGTGATAAGAAATATCTGCGTTTATATAAATAATTCCCATTTCCAAACGTATCAGTTATTGCAGGTTAGATTATTTAATAAACTACATACACATAAGCATATGTAATAGTATTGGGTTGGCAACTAAGTGATTGCGGATTTTGTCATTAAGTGGTTCATTAATGTCAAAATAGTGCTGCCATTAATAGTTTCTTAAGACTCTGTTTGGATGCTCAGAATTGTGATATTAATGTCATTTCTGGTATCAAACGTTAGGAAGGAGAGTTTGAAAATGTAAAATTTTAAGGATGAATTAGAGCGAGAGAAATTTGTGCAAGCTCAGGATTGCAAATATAAGAGAAGGATTTTTAGAATTTCAAGGTAGAATCGTCTTGTGGTTGAAATTCGAGGAACAAGGCAAGAGTGTTTCGAGACGCCAGATTCGTGTGTGGAATAGAATTTTACGTAAATTCGGGTCCCCAGAAAAAGAAAGCGACATAAAGAATTCATACAAGATAATAACGTTTACATTATTCAATTTCAAGCTCGATGTTTTTAGCGGACGAATCGAAAGACAACGTCGAAATTTTGTTACATCTCCCACTTAATATACAGAATAGAAATTAAACGAAAAGAAATGATATTCAACTCTTTGTTCTTCCATCTAAACTGTCATTCGATTCTCTCTAAACTCATTTTCACAAACATTCGAGATCCGGATTCAACGTGAGAGTTTCACGTTTATGAAAGTGGAAGTTGTATCATTAAGTTTTATTCCCGGCTGCTATCTCGCCGCGTTCGGAATGCTCGTTTCGTTTAAATTCAGAAACAGTTCAGTCCTGTCCGGTTTCTTCACGAGCTTGAAGACCGACACGGAACAATTTTTATTATGTTAAGAATTAATTCTTTCCCTTTATAAGCGCGCCTGCGTGTTCGGTGCTGTTTCGCGAGCTGTGACTTGAAAATCCTTAAAATCCGATTGTGAATTGTAAATATCATTATTAATAATAATTGTAAATAAGATGAAAGATGGATTAGACGTTTTTCAATATTTCATCTTATCAAAAATGGTTACATGCATAATCTTTTTAGCCCCTTGACAATGATATTCAATTTTACATTTCAATTAATCTTTGTTAATCTGCGATATTTTATGTTATCAGAAATGACGTCGCATAATTTCGCTATCTTAAGAATTATTTCGTTTAATCAATTTAATCAATTCATTATTCATTGATTATTCATCAGATCCCCTGTGCAATTTTAATGAAACCAGAATAGAATTCTGATAGAGGAATGAACTTTGCGCTTTTATATATAGAATATGTATTTTATCGATTAGCATCATATGATCGCTTTCTATTTTTTCTTTGTTTTTTTTTTTTTTTTGCTTTTTAAGATTAACGATAAACAATATCATTACATAACATTATCGATGATAAAACGATAAACAATATATTTTCGAGATTAAATTTTTTAAATCGGAGAATGTTCAAGCATTCCAGTACATGATAAGACAAGAAGTTTCTTCTCTTCTCTACGTTTTAATATTTTATATTTCCATTCGATGTCATCCAATTCCAGGGAAAAGTCACGTGCTTCGGCATTCCAATTAATTACCTAGCCGTCGCCATAAATTTCAATTGTCGTTTATTACTCTTTACTATCATATGTTTACATGAAAAAGCTTTCCGATTAAAAAAAAAGGTATTCAAAAAAAAAAAAAAAGTGAAAAATGACACGATTAACGCATTAAAAGCATCACGAGGACTGTTGCACACGTGAAAGCAGAAAACGGAACGAGTGCCGTTCGAAGGTTGATTTCCATTCACTCTGGTGCACGCAATTTCGCTCGAACAATCGAGGCAACGTAAACGATCGAATAATTCCCGTTTGTACGATTATTTGTTCCGAACTATGCACGCGCTGCTACCTACGGTTTAAATCGTTTCGAACTATACGCCGCTGGCCACCGTAAAACCAGATTCACTTTAATTCCCATCGACGCGATGAAACGAACTGCAAATTAGCCCATGTAGCATTTTGTATGGCAACGGTTCTCAAACTATTTTATAAATTCACTTACAAAGCAAGAAAAGCAGCGAAAAGTCGCAACAGCAAGATTCGAAAATGTCAATGCTTCTAACAAAAATTTATTTTGCATGAACATCATCCTATCAGTTTCGTACGTTTCTATATGGAAATTAGAAGTTAAGATAAGAAGGTATTATACTTATTTATTATAAGTATTAACTTATTATAAATAATTAGCCACGTTACTGCGCCACGCCAGAAAAATTATTGAAAATTCTCAACGCGAGAATTGATTGTAATTTTAATAAATATTAAAAAAAAAAAAAAAATAGATAAGAAGATACAGCGGTGAATAGACTTGCGCATGTGCATGCGGATATGCAGATTTACATTTTGGAACGAAAGAGATAAAAGCCGAGAGTAAAGATTTTTACCTCGAAATATTATAACGAGTATTTTACTTTGGATACTTCATATTTTATATTTTGTTGAATATTGTATGCATTCTGTACATGCTTTCGCGCGGGCTTAATCACCAGGCTGCGACTGTTCATGCAAATCCATATTTTGTCAATACAAATGTATCTTAAATAGCATTAGCAACTATTGCACGAAACTGATAGCCCTACTATTTTTGGCTACAGTTACCAGTTCCTCGGTCTTAAAACTGTTACTTTGTCGATTCTACGTTGGCCCGAGAATTCTTGTCGAATTAATTACAGTAAACGATGGATTTCGGATTCTCTGTTTTCGCAATTACTGAAAACGTACAGGTATATTTGCCAAAATTAATATTGGCTTTTATTTAGGCGCAGACATGGCTATATAAATCTACTTATAATTAATAATCCCTCGAATTATAATGATTTATACGTGAGACATTTAGATATATATTTTAAACCGGTTCTAACGATAAATCTTGTCATATATTTTCTACTATTTATTGTTCTTTAATAACGATGATGAATTACGACATATTTAATCTTTATATTGGAAAGTTATATTTTACGAGCAGACTAAAGATAGAATTGTAGATTTTAGAGATAGAATCAGATTTTACAGGGAAATCTGATCTATGTCGACACATCTGTTCATCGCTACACGAATTATTCACGTAGAACCAGTTATCTCTTCCATATTGAGAACCAATGTCCTATTTCCCTTTTCTCTCTGTCTGTTACTAATTGGATAAGAGTTACACTCACGAATCGATAGGATCTCTCTGACGATATCAGATGATGCTCGAATATTAATTTGACTAGAAATATACAGAGATACCCTATCCACGAGAAAAAGCTTCTTTTCATCAGCATTCCTATCGAAATGCACGTGTTATCGTCAAAGGATCGTCGATACAGAGCGATGCTTCTCACACCGCATCGTTGCATCTTGCGAATAGGATCTCGTGAAATTGCATTCTGGTAACGACTATTTTGTACGCGAGCGGATATTTTTGCAAGTTGAATATATGAAACGAGAGAAACGATCGATTTTACAAGAAATCGATTTCCCGAAGCTTTCCTGCTTAAGATAAATTCGTTACTAGTAGCTCTTTAGAAATTTGATATGCAACAGTATGCAAAAATATGTAAAATGTTTACAATTTAAAATAGAATTGGCAGATGAAACAAATTTCTGCTTGGATTACATTTCTTTAATTATGTTCATATAAATATGGAAATATACGCGATCTAGGTTTATTAAAATCGAGAATGGTTTGTTTGGCAAGATTGGACGCTTATTTTTTAGTTTGTGAACAATTTTTAACGATACGAAACTGTACATTCGATAAAAATACGGACTGTTCGATTTTCTAAGTTCTGCTGTTTCATGATAAATTTTTGTCTAATTCCGCGATGTATAAATTATTTGTCACAGTTTGTGCAAACTTTGAAATAGATACAAAAATCCTGGTTTCAGCGATATTTAAAATTTAAAAGTATTCGAACGCCAAGTTAAGAATTCTATTTATTTGTAGAAAAGAGAGGATACCGTCGCGCGAAGGATAAATAGGGTTTTCATATTTTATCATCGGCGTCGAAAGCGGATGTTTCTTTCGTGAGAAATTTCATTTCTCGCGCCCGACTGTATCAAAGGATGAAAGATGCAGATAGAATTTTTTAGTCGGTGAAGGCGCTGTGACGTTATCAGACAAGTCGCGCGTTATCTCGTGTTATACAGCGATATGATATTCGATTGCACTGCGATTCTGTGGAAAGGAAGGTGGAGTAATATTCAAGGACGCTGATAAAGTCTACTTTTCTACCGACGTTGATGGAATTTGAAACGATTATGTTCAAATTTACTTAAGAGTCACTGCTGGTAGATAATCGCATTCTTTTACTGATTCGATAGAACCAACTAATATAAAAAATTGGTAACGGAATTGATAGAAAGTCACGATTAGGGTTGTCGATAATTCCATATAATTACATAGGTACTTGAATTTCCGAAAATTATGAGATCATCTCTAATAAAACTGTATCAAACTTATTGCATATAAATGACGAAAATAATATTATAAAATAATCTTCCGGTGATATACCTGTTGTTTCAACTATTTTTTACTCTAAACTATTTACTTATTTGCTTTTTATCGAGATTTCTTGTGTTTTTTTTTTATCGAGATATTATATCACTCGAATTCTGCTCGTTTGTGAGAGAAGCAGGATTATAATTCGTCGATTGAATTGGTAATAAAATTATTACCATTACTCCGTGATTAATATTTATTAATTAATTCCTGACGTTTTAGCAAAAGTCGAATGGGAAATACAACTAAAATAAAGCTGTTTTTATCATCGAAAGCACTTTTACTTTTGTAGTATTGAGAACCGTGTAACATTTGCAATTCTTTTTCATTTCACTGCTCCAATCTGAAATCAAAGAAACGATAATTAATACGAAAAAATTCCGATGTTGTTAGTTAAATACAAGAACAAACAGAGATAGAATCTTTGAAGCAAAAATATACCGATGAACTATAGAGAATCGATAATTATGATAAAACTTGGAACGCCAAAAATAAGGACAGTGGGTAAAGCAAAATATCCGGAGAAGGATGAAGTAGGAAGCAGCTACGAACTAATAGCAAGGAACAGGATACGAAAACGTTGAGGGACTTTAATTACTAATTGGCAGAGGAACAAAGAAAATGTATTTTACGTAATTTAGAAATGAGCACGTTAAAATATTTATCAAAAGCCTGCTATAGGTTCGATGCTAGCGTATTAAGGAAGAAAGATTTATAAGAAGATGGAATAAACGAAGCAATGATAAAATAATTAAGTTTTCTGAAAAAAGCAAATATAGCTATTGAACTAATAGTTAGCCAAACACAAGTATGTGATGATATACAGGGTGGTTGGTAATTGGTAGTACGAGCGGAAAGGAGGTGATTCTGCGCGAAAAAAGAAGTCGAAAATATGGAATAAAAATTTTTTTTTAATTTTTCCATCGAGACAACGATCTACAGTGAGATCCGTTATAACGAGACGCGATAAAGTGCACGCGTACCGAGCAAAAATTCAAAGTCGATTTTCTCGAAAACAAAGCCTCGAACGAAAAATTTTTATTCTATATTTTCGACTCCTTTTTTCGCGTAGAATCATCCCCTTTCCGTTTGTACCACCCTGTTACCAACCACCCTGTATATAAAATCAAATGTTGAACAGTGTAAATAGGTGAAAGAGAATAAAGATACATATTGATTTTTAGTATTAGATATAAAAGGGAATATGTGTGTTTGGAGTTTAAGTGTAGATGAGTGTAAGTCTTTGGATGTGATGGGTGGTTCTTAGAGTTATATGGGGATGAATGGAAGTTAGAAATATGGGAACCATTCCCTTTTCCAAGCTGTAAAACCGAAAAATAAATAAATAAATATATATATATATTTATATACAGGTGGGGAGAGAGGAAGAAAATCGATACCTATGCATTTTCCAAACATTTTATTGGACAACTGACAGAAATAAACGCATAAAGGACAGAGAAGTTCGTCGATAAAAATTTCTAAACGACCCGGTTTCTCAACGAACCATATAAAAATACGTTGGAAAGTCTCGTTTCGATCGTTGTAACTATTTTCATCGAACCGCCTTCGATATGTTCCTCTAAAAAAAGGCCAAAGACTCATAAATCTGATGAGGTTGCGGGTCGATCGTTTAGAACACGAGCCATAAAGAAACGACGATTAAGATGGTCGATGGCACGGCATCGAAACCGCTATTTCGCCGCAGTTTTAAAAGTTTCGCGTGTCTCCGTGAAACTTACTAATCCGTTATGTCAGTTATCGTAGTTGATCAAAGTTCGGAACAGATTTTGTAGGAAATTCAATTAAGTGGTTGAATTTAAAATTCTCATCGAGTTATTAATGATACGTATACCTTAACGTGTCATCAAGAGGTTGATAATAAATTGATACGATTAATATATATCACCTTAAATGTCACGTTAAATATGTAATGTTTACCTATATTATTTATTTTAAGATATTGATTAAGATACGTAGTTCGTATTCTTTAATCAAATAATCTAGATTTCAAAATTACATTTCCGATTTTAATCTAAAGCCTTGATACACAGATTCCACACCTACTCTTACAAATACGTACATGATAACTTTATCCTATGTTTTAGTACAGTAGCACTGTGTATAACGTCGTAACATTAGAATGAAGATGAAATGTTTCTCGAGTAAATAGTAGGAAATACCAAAAGAAACTGTAAACTGTAATCTTTACAGGATCCAATTCACATTCACGAACCTGGTGTTCTGTTTGTTAACATGGCCATTGAGGTGAAAATAGACCGTGTCTCTCATCGGAACAGCGTTGGAAAAATTAATTGCGTGTGCACCAGTTTCGAAAATAAAATTCAGTTATTTTTACTCGTAGCTCCGCCGTGACTTTTTCCATTATAAATTTCCAAAAAAACAGACTCTGGAAATCTGTACCTAACAAAAATTAAAATATATACTCACGATAGAATAAAAATTGTACATGTTTTAAATGGGAAAATAACATACGAGTTACCCTTTATTACACGTTCAATTCTCTTGCGAGTTTTAGAAAATTACACTTTACACTTTAAACTTTCTTATGGTCGTCACTGTATCTCCTGCGTTATGGGGGGTCCTATCGTATTTCGCGTGTGCATTCATAGGACCCTACGAAACATTGAGCAACCAGGTTCCTTTCCGTATCTCATTTGCACAAGTGCATTGCACCTCGACTCATTATTATTCCGCTAATTTGCCTTCGTAAATGGCCGGTGTTCCACCATGGGGCTGCACCTTGCGAAACACGATTCCTTCCACGAGATATTCGGCGTCTGATTCTCAACCTGGCGATTTCAATTTTATAATTAACTGTTCTCTGTTTTGCAACATCCGATTGCGTATACTTGTTATTTTGAAGAGATTCGAGGATTAAAAGACACGGTTCCAAAATGTCTCGATAAATTCGCATTCTCTGGAAGATGTTACGGAATCGGTGATTATTATCTGTTGAGTAATCGTTTCAAGATCTGCTGCTGTTGCCAAAGATCGAATTATTACGATGATTGGGACAGGTTCTCGTTGAAAATTACCATATTATTCGATCCTGTAATCGAAGATGTATTTCGAGAACAATGGAGAAATGCTTGTAGAAAATATCGTAAATGCGAGAAAACTGAAAAATGTTGAGTTTTTTATTGGGAAATCTACATACCAGTGAGAATGCTGTATCATAGAATTTAAGTGGAATTTTCCTTTCTACAATAAATAGTTTTTAATAACGTTAGAAGATGGTGTTACAATATTGCCTTTATAGAAAAATATTTAAGTAGCAATAAATATTAGTTAATCGTTTTTTGGCCTTTGTCTGTGCCATCCACTGAAATTCTAAATGAAAGGAATATTGAATTTTTTTGCAACCAAGAGATGGCACAGACAGGATTTTCTACAGATTTGAATTGCCTTCCTCAAGAATTTATTGCTACATTAATGCAGAAGTTTTCTTTTCCACCTGAGAAACTTGTTTCTTGATACTTGCAGCGTTCTCTGCAAGCGCTCTGCAATTTTAGAGTCTGATAAAATTTACGTTCTCTGAAAGATGGCACGATTGATCGATAATTGGCAATTACAGTCTGTTAGGTAATCGTTTCGCGACTTAAAGATGTTGGCAAAAATCAGGTCATTATAAGTTTTAGATAAGATGTTTTGCGAAGGAAAATAGTGGGCTTTTGTAAATTGCACGTCTTTAACTTGCGTTATTTATTATAATCGTTTTGCGATTCGAATATACTGTCAAAACTGGAACAATTTTTTGTAAAAATCTTGGAACAGTTCATTGGGAGATTCTCGGCGAATTTCGTATTTTCAGATAATTACAATCTAAACGAAAGTTCTAAATATCTCAATGTCCCAATAAGAGATTACTTCACCTGTTGAGTAATCGTTTCACGATTTGCAGATGTTGCAAAGATTTGGGTTACGAGATTTCTTGATGTAAATTCGTCGTTGTAGGTGTTTTGATACATTTGTTAGTTGAAGATGGCTGTAATATCAAGAGAATTTCGAATATCTCGATAAATTTGCATTCCAGATACAAATACATATATGTCCTCTTAAATGATTACTTTGTCATCAGGAGAAAAACTTATGGAAAAGAACTTAGAATAAAATTGAGAAATCTCATATAATTAGGTGATTAAATAAACTCATTCTGTTTTTAAATTTCGAACTTTGTATCATCGTAATATGGAAGAAATTCCCAAGTCTTTAGATAAAATTCTATTCTTTATTTAACATCGGTAAAACAATAACTTCGTCGCCTTAGATAATCGGGTGTGGACTTAAGAAAAATGTTGCGAAACGATGTTAAGACCATGAGAGTTTTCATGCAAATTCAGGATTTTACGTTGGATGGGTAGATAAACTATCGTTAGCGCTTTTGTTTTACTATTACAGGAATTCTCGAATGTTTCAATAAATTTGCATTCTCAAAGGACTTCTGAATAGTTCTGAATGCACAATTTTAATCTCATGGGTAATCGTCCTACCGTTTAGAAATGTTACGTGAATATATCGGAACCGTGAGAATTGTGCTATAAATAAACTCGTTAGCAAAGATTCTGTCAGATTTTATAATTGAAAGTAATCGTAGTATAGAGGCTAACGAAAATTTCACAGCGTTAGAGGAGAATTAGGGAGCATGAAATATTATAGTTAATTTGCATCGCTACGTGGCTAGCCATAACGTTGTTGCAGAACATCTGCGACTCTGAATTCCTGTTTAATACCGAAACGTTAACAACAACTTTAAACTGCTGTTAGCGAAATTTATCCAGAAATAAAGATCGTTCGTTATATTTCAATAGTTTGTGATATTTTTGGAAATTTAATAATTCCAAAAACTTTGTGTTTTGTCCCTTTTCCTTCTTTTCTCCCCTTTTGAAAATTTACGAATATACAAATTTGTATTTGTATATTCGAAAATTTTACAATTTTGAGAACATACAACTTTATCTTATCTAATTTTTGATCTTTAAAACGATTCGTATAAAGCAATAGAATGTTTCATGCAATTAAAGGAACGATCAATATTTGCTATTCGATTACAGCTGTGATTACAATGTTATCAAGAATGTGTTTTAACTTTGTATTTCTTTATTCTTGTGTACTTTCGATGTCACAGTCAATGGCTTATTAACTTCGGAATAAGGAACCTTCAAGTATTAAAGTGGTATTTTTACGTACTTAAAACACTCGAAAATATCCGAAGATTAACCTTTATTATCGATAATCGTGGCATCTCTTCAATTGGATTTGAAATATAAAAATACACACGTACTGAATGGCCTTCATCAAACGAAACGAAAATTTCTTTCGTATTTTTAGTCATTGAAAATTCGTATACACATAATTAAACACATTCTTCGTTCCATTTAAACAATTTATTCGTGCATAAATTATTTTATTATATCCATATGCATCAACGTAATACAATAATTCTATATAAAGTAATATATAAAACAATTATATTACATATTATTATCGCCAAGATTTTCAATTAAAAAAAATTCTAAACGAATATCCAAATTTCGTCTCAACCTTAAAATTCTCGAATATCCTAGAAAACTATAAAATACGAATTATTCATTCGATACGACAAAACTACACCTTAAAGTATCTCGTACTGCGATCAAAAACAATTATTTGAAATGTTAACCAAGCCAAACTTCCATCGATCCTCGTGTATCACGATTTCGAATTTCTCGACAGCGCTGTGTCAATTAAAATAAAATAGTTTCCGAGCAACTCCGGTTGTTCCTACCGAAGAACCTTTCACGGGGTTGCTGCGCGAAATCAAACAAAATTCCGAGAAGCCAACGTAAAGCGTAAAGTATCGCGAATTCGCTGGCGGAACTCGACTCCAGAGTATTTTGTTTGACATTCCCCATCCATAGGGTCGAAGTTCGTCCAGCCGCTTATTGCCTGTGCAGACTTGGCTGCAGCCTGAAGCCGAGTCCTCGAGGCGAGTACTCATCAAACTTCGTGCATCCCACCGGCTGTGGCTGGTTGCTGGCTGCTGCGCGAAACTTGCATTCTTGAATGACAAACGACTAGGATTTTATTAATACGAGCCGCTTTGTCTTTTAGCAAAATTGTCCACATGAGTGGATGAGTTTGAAATGAAGGACTATAATGGAACTTTTCAAAATATCGTAGTGAACTTTTTCACGGAGGTCTCACGCGGAGGGTTTTCTTTTAACCTTTTTACAGGTGAATTTCATAATTGCAAAGGGGATGGCTAATTCTCATTTGAAATATGTTTGTGAATATTAATATTGGTATCTTGAAGAAAATCCTGCTCGCTTGTGATCGAGTTTAAAATTAATTGGAGCATAAAGAATTGCAATGAAAGTTGTAGAAATTGCTGTGATTCTTTCATGGAAGTTTTGCTTGACATTCTTTAAGAATGTTATCAACGACAAAGTCGATTCTTCTTTCTACTTGATATACGCATCTCTGAATACTTTTAACAAGATTTCCCTCGTCAGTGGACGAAATTAAGATAGAAGAATTGCAAGGAAATTTTTCTGAATTCTAATGAATCCTCTTGCGAGCATTAGATTTTCTTTTAACCTTTTCACTGGTGAATTTATTAATGTCAAAGACGATAATTAACTTTTTACTCGAAGAAATCTGGATTTTACTGTAACGCGTCAAACAAGCTAAGAATGTTATCAACGACAAAGTCGATTCTTCTTTCTACTTGATATACGCATCTCTGAATACTTTTAACAAGATTTCCCTCGTCAGTGGACGAAATTAAGATAGAAGAATTGCAAGGAAATTTTTCTGAATTCTAATGAATCCTCTTGCGAGCATTAGATTTTCTTTTAACCTTTTCACTGGTGAATTTATTAATGTCAAAGACGATAATTAACTTTTTACTCGAAGAAATCTGGATTTTACTGTAACGCGTCAAACAAGCTTTACCACTCTTGCTACTTAAAAAAAAAAAAAAAAAAAAACCTCGCGTGGTAAGCCCGTTTCCGTCGCATGAATTTTCTCGGTAGCAAGCAATTATCAACAGTTATTTATCGCGATACTCTATATCCCGATCCCGATGAAAGTGAATGATATGACTGAGACTTTAATTAATTAGCATCTGCCAGGTCTGCCATTGGCTGCTGCTGTCTGCTCGCGTCATTTTCCCAGCTACGTTCTTGTTAGACTATTCTCTCGTGTGTTGAGCACAAGCACGTGCACACATCCACGCATAAATTTGCCAGTTACTCGTTTGTTTCCACAAATTTCCACGGAACACATGCAACGTGTCACGATCGCTCGATCATTATTATAATGGCGACAACGAGCTCGAGCTTCTCGCTTTCTGTGCACGCTCTTCTCGCAATTCTCTGGATCTCACTGCAGGCGGCCTTCTAAGCAGCTTATGAACTGTATAAGTAATAGACCCCATTCTCCAGTTCTGTTCTTCCTTCCGCTTCTCTTGTTGCGCCTCTTTTATCTTGCCTCGCAGCTACCTCTGGGAATAGAAAATTGTTTCTACGCTGGTTTAGACTACGGCCAATCAGGCGTCTGAGAAATGGTTAATTTAGCGAGACGAGAAATCTCCGGATTTCGTAAGAGCTATGGGATGAGCACTTTGAGGATAATTGCTAAATTGGCTTTTGGCTTTCTCGTGATCTCGCATGACTACGTTTCGAAAGATCTTGTTTCCTTCTTCACTTTTTAATACGAATCGTTGGTATTTTTACCGGTTTGACGGAAGGATGAAATAATCGATGAGACGAGGAAATCAGGAAGTTCTTACGTTTACTGTAGAAATTGGAATAGAACGTTGGCGATGGTCGATAACCTGGCTGCGAGATTCGTTGCTTTCTGTGGATATGTATCTCGTTTATCAGATTTTGCTTCTATTAAAATTTCATCTGTACAGAAAAATGGGTACTTTAGGACGATGAGAAATTGTTTGCGATTACTTTTCTATCAGGTTGTCCGAAAAGTGTCTGTCTGTTACAACGATACATCTTTATATAAACATGCAACCTAATCCGTGGAACGTTGTGATGTTTATCTTGATAGGAGAAAATGAATCATACGTAATTGGATAAAATAATATAAAACAGAAACTTTTCGGACGACCTAATACTTTATACCTATTTCTCCTGATTTTAAAACGTCCTACTTTCTTCTGGTAGATTTGCCGAACTTTGGAACTTTCTATTTAATGAATTCGAGAATACGTTGAGATAGGAATTGGTATTCTTAATATTTGTTGCTTTTCTAACAGGTTTTGAAGAAACACGTATTTTTGCGAAACTAACAGAGAGCTAACTAGATTTATTTAGAAATTCAGTTAGCAAGAAGAATCGAGAAAAGAACATCCTCTTCAGATCGATATCACGTCCCTAGAAGTCTAATTACAAGACAAAAATGCAACGCCACTCGTATTGAAGGAAAACTCGATTACATCAATTGCGTTACAGATTTATTTTAATTATACCCTTCCAATTAACACTTGTTCCTGCTGTGTCTCTTCATTCCACTTCATAACACTTGGCAAACAGAAAATTCTCTCTCCTGTCCTCTCGTAAGATCGGCAACAGATATAAAGTCGTGCGGTGAGACTTGAAAATATTCGTAAACTGGCACGTGTGATACTACTACAAATTAACAATAAAAATCTATTTATTATAACAATTTTATATCACATCTAACTGAGATAATAATCTTTCAGATATAATTTAATTGAATTCTGTTTCTATAAGAGTCTGTAAACTTGGATCGCCGAAGCAAGATTCTACAAATTAAATCGAGCTTCGTTTATCTGGATTATGTCGAACAATATTTACAATTCGTGAAAAGTAATTCTTTAAACGGATTCTTTACAACTATATAGCATTAAGATCATACGATTCTGTTCTTAAATTATCTTGAATTTTGCTTAATGGATATCTTATTATATCTTGCTGTTATCTTCTTCATCATACATATACTGTTAGATATGGTTAATTAACACATTTTATTTCGATAAAGTTAACAGCTTTTCTAAGATTATTTGTGGAACGAATTTCTTTAAACTATATAAGATCTACAGGATCTCGTAATGAGTAAATTCTGTTCCAACGTCATTTTTAACTTTCTGCCTGGATATCTATAAATCGCGCGCTCCCGCTGTCAATTAACTTGCTCCGTTTCGATAAAAATAACAATGTCTCTGTAAAACAATCCTAAAGAATTGTATAATAATGTAGAAGAAACGAATATCTATAAATCTGACGATGCTGATAATAATTTTATTCCATTGTCGGGAAATTATATAAAATATTATAAAATATTATTATATAAAATATTATAAAATATTATGACAAATATGTCATCCATTCACTTTCCAGTCTATTTCAAGAAATGTTATAATGTTAATATTACACGTCCAATCTTCGAAACAAACTCCAATAAGTCTAACAGTATCGTTAATTAAACTACTCAACCGTTCTAAAATTATCAAAACGAATTGTTTCGACGTGTGATATTTATGATCGGTTCGCTTTTCAATTTTTAATGCGATTCTTTGTCTCATTTTCCTTGTTTTTTTTTAATATTTTTATTTTTTTTAAGTAAACCCTAAATTACATGATATTTTTCGTCACGTCGTTTTATTCCTACAGATTTATCAATTTCGTTAACGAATGTTTACAATTTATCTCGCTCTTGCGATCTAATAAAATATTATTACGTGCATTTTTATGCCACTATACAATAGTGCCATAAATCTGTCAAGTCCATAGAAAAAGTAGGTTTATGTATATAGCAGAAAAATTAGAACAATGGCATATCTTCTTATATCTTTAATTCGTAAGACTTATTGCTGGTCACATTCAAATAAAGTATAGATATGGAAAGAATAATAATAACAATGATAACAGTCGCTTATGGGTTTTCGTCTATTGCGACATTATCTCGACAGCTACAAAGATTTTTCCTCTTCAATTTATCTTCTTACCAAAACAACAAACGAGTTATTATCGTACTATAGTAGCAGTATCAAGTATTATAATTGAAATCGAATAAAAATCCATTTGAATACCTTACAACGTTACCACGCTATATATTTTTAGTTTCCATAAAATTTCAAACTCTTTTATGCTTCATGTTGCACATACACAACATATTGTACTTTATTTTACGTTGTACATTAATAAATTTTTAATTGATTAAACGATAAAAGTATTTGTCTTCGGTAAAATTAGTCTCAAAGTTTATTGCATTATTTATTTTCTAAAAAAAAAGAAACTTCGTTTTAGAAAAAATTCTATTGCCTTGTGTCCTCTTTGAAAAATTTTACAAGAGAGAACCAATATGTTCCAGCATGTTTTTCTTATCGATAAATAATAGAAAGAAAATTTAGTAACAATATTTAATAGCAATTTTAAAACAAAATTACTTGCCGCGAGGATTAATTAATACTAGAACTACCACACCAGTCCAATTGATTGGTTTTATAAATTTATTTTCAAATTCCTACTTCATGCTATATCTATTCCCTTCAATGATGTAATGACTTTCGCAACGATAACTAAAAGAATAATATAACGAATTTTATTTTGTTTTTTATGTATTCAAATTCAAAATAATTTTATATCAAGCCTACTTATACCAATAGCAGTCAAAATGACTGGTGCTTGTCCAAGTGTACAAGGGTCCTGCAATCTGTTTATCGAAACCCAATAAACAACTCGTTTTCTACAACTCCGCACACGTTTTTCATTCGATATGATGATATCAGTTATCAGGAAAATTCCGGATCGATCGCTAGATGCTAATACTAGAAATACCACAGCGGTCAAAACGACTGGTTCTGCAATTTTATAAATTTGCCAAGCCTCGTTTAGGGACCATGGTCCCAGATGGATTAATAATACCAAAAATATACTATATAACATGAAATTCCTTCCGTAATGAAGTAATAAATCAATAAATATAAAAATATTCTATAGTTACGTATTTTTTTAAAGACCAGTCATTTTGACTGGTTTTTTGATGCTTCGTATTAACTATCGGTAGTTCTAACGTTGAACCGTTTCGTTCTCGTAGTATTTTAGATTATCAGGAAAAAAAGTGGACAATTGGTTGGAATATAGCTCCATCAGAAAAATCGCAAGTTAGCCAATTTCTTGCTCAGCTTTTACCGTCCTCTTGTTCCTTTCTAGAGCCATAAAAAAGCTGACCAGCCGGTGAAACAGCCTCTCGATCCATCGCCGATCAAAACGCATAAAATGTGGCACAGAACTGTCTTTGTTCCACGCACTCGAAATCCCGCTTCGTTCAGGATGAGTTCGCCTCTTTTTCTGCCCATTCATCCGGTGTAATATTCGCGGTGCATCGACGAGAACACTCGCTACGAACCGCGAGAATGAAAAGCCAAAGATATAAAACGTAAGAACGAGCACAGTGTGCGCTTAGGTGTCGCAGAAGTCTGTTTCACTTTGTTTTCTCTTTCTGTCACGCGTGCGGATATCGTTTGAGTGATACGGTGCTCGAGTTTCATGGACACTTGTATAGTTGTGCAAAAAAGTTGTAATGACTGATGAATAAGAGATACTTTAATAATTAAAAAAATAATAATATACGGAATATGATTCGAGAACTATAATACAAGTTAAAGGAACGTAATTTTTCACGCAAAAATGATAAGTCGATTTTCCGTTCTATGGTTGCCTTTCGACAAAATTGAAATTGATAATTTGTCGAGTACATTTGCATTTGACTAATTTCTCACCGAACAAGAATATGCAATTATTCCGAATGCAAAAGTAAATTGAAAATGTAGATAGAACGAGATTTTTTCATTTGATGTCTCGTTTATAAGGAAATTAAATCTGAGACCGTGTCGGGCACGTGCGATTTTCTGAAAAGCAAGGCATCGTACGAAAGCATTTTGTTCCGTGTTTTCCACTTATTTTCGCGTCGTTTCTCATTGTATCGCGATTTCGAAATCACTCTGTATATTTGGTTTTCGTAACGTCAACACTGCAAACTAGATCTCGCATACCGAACCTAATTCCTCTGGTAGTGTAGCCTTTCGAAAAAATTCTTCAATGCTTACGAATGATTTCACTGATGATAAGTCAAAAATTTCACTGCACAAAAAAACGAACGAAACGTCAGTAAATAAAAAACTATTATTCCATCTATTTACCCGATACTTGTGTAGGAAAGAGGCAATGTGCCAGTAACTGAAAAATATCATATTATATTATATTATATTATATTATATTATATTATATTATATTA
>NT_177300.1:265-491 GCF_000188095.3 Bombus impatiens | reverse complement strand
ATTACGTTGAATGGGATGACGTTATAACGTATTGCGTTATATTGTATTATGTTATAACGCATCATGTTATATGTTATGCCGTTATATCGTATTACGTTGTATGTTACGACGTTATAACGTACTACGTTATATGGCATAACGTTATAACCTATTAGGTTATATGGGACGACGTTATAACGTATTACGTTATATGTGACGACGTTATAACGTATTACGTTATATGGCA
>NT_177300.1:0-243 GCF_000188095.3 Bombus impatiens | reverse complement strand
GTTATAGCGTATTACGTTATATGGGACGACGTTATAACGTACTACGTTATATGGGATGACGTTATAGCGTATTACGTTATATAGTATGACGTTATAACGTATTACGTTATATGATATGACGTTATAACATATTACGTTACATGGGACGACGTTATAACGTATTACGTTATATGGGACGTCGTTATAACCAACTACATTATATGGGACGACGTTATAACCAACTACATTATATGGGACGACGTT
>NT_177299.1:721-1156 GCF_000188095.3 Bombus impatiens | reverse complement strand
GAGTAGCTTTTTTAACTTTATTTGAACGAAAAATTTTAGGTTATATATAGTTACGGAAAGACGAAAAATTTTAAGTTATATTCAGTTACGGAAAGGTCCAAATAAATTAGGAATTAAAGGTTTATTACAACCTTTTAGAGATGCTTTAAAATTACTATCAAAAGAGATTATTTTTTAAATTTTAATAATTTATATTTATATAGACCAATAATTATATTATTTTTATCATTAATATTATGATTTATTTATCCTTGAATGTGTTGTTTTTTTATATTGATTATAGAATTATTTATTTAATATTGGTTTTAAGATTAATAGCTTATCTAGTTATTATAATTGGTTGAGTATCATTGTGTAATTATTCAATTTTAGGTTCTTTACGTTCAGTTTCTCAAATAATTTCTTTTGAAATTTTATTATTTTTGATTTTTTTTA
>NT_177299.1:0-639 GCF_000188095.3 Bombus impatiens | reverse complement strand
TATTAATAATTATAATTGAGGATTATTCTTTTTTTAAATTTATAAGATTTCAATATAATGTAATTTTTTTTTTTATATATCCTTTGTATCTTATTTTTGTAATTAGTTCATTAATTGATTTAAATCGTGTTCCATTTGATTTAATTGAAGGTGAATCAGAATTAGTTTCTGGATTTAATGTTAAATATTTTAGGAGATTATTTGTATTAATTTTTTTATAGGAATATTTAAATATTATATTTATAAGATTATTATTAACTATAATATTTTTGGGTTTAATTGATGGTCAATTAGTTTTATTTTAGTTTATTTATTACATTTAGTTATATTAATTATAATTCGTGGAGTATTACCTCGTATTCGATATGATAAATTAATGATAATATGTTGAATTGAATTATTGGTTTTGGTTTTAATATATTTAATTTTTATTTATTTAATAAAAGAGTTTATTCTTTTATTAGTATTTTAAGTTATATTTAAATATTTAAATTTTTAATAAAATTATTATTAGTTAATAGATTAATTAATTTTTAATTTAAAAATTATTGAGATTAATATATATATATATAAATATTAAATTTAATATTTTTATAAATTTAATAAATTAAGAAATTATTTTTTAATTTAATTAATATA
>NT_177298.1:0-201 GCF_000188095.3 Bombus impatiens | reverse complement strand
CAAACAGGTACCCTAAACTCAGAGCAAAAGAGGTATCCAACCAAACAACGAACCCGCCAAAATTCACGATTACCCCAATCCCCTGAACCAACCAAACACCCAGTCCTACCAAATTCATTACCACCTCAACCTCCTATGCCCAAGCAATACAAGGCATCCAAAATAACCCGAATAGCCAAAGGGATCTTTCCCAAAATAGAG
>NT_177297.1:0-9123 GCF_000188095.3 Bombus impatiens | reverse complement strand
ATTTATTAGTAAACTATTTGTAGATAAAATGGTTTTCATTATTCTCATAACAATCTCATAATAAATTCTTACTTTCATGCTGCTTCCTTCTATCAACTCTTGGTCGAATATTATTTTATTAGTCAAATATTATTTTGATATAGAATATAACCTCGATTATACATCACATACATACATTATCGGAACGTTCAATCATCAGAATGTTGTATAATTTTCCATAGTGTACCTCATATACATATATACGTATATAGCTATATAGGTATATAATCCATATAGTATTTGTTTCCCCCTATTAAGATTGTCGACGATTGTAACTGTTGAAGTAAAATCTCGTCACAACATTTCAGTGCGGTATTTACATTTGAAACGTTACAAACAATAATGGCTCCAACACGAAAACGGTTACGGTTGACAGTTGAGAAAAAATATGAAATCCTTCAGATGATAGACAAAGGTGAGTCTCATAGATCCATAGCAAAAAAGTATGGAATTGGACGTGCCACCGCGTCCACTATAAGATCAAGACGAGAAGAGATAATAAAATTATTTGAGACCAACTCAGCAGCTACTAGCCGTTACACAACAGTATTAGAAGTGGGATGCTCTGTTGCGAATTTCCACAGAGCTCTTCACCAGTGGTACACACAATGTACAAAAAAAAACATAAATGTAACAAATGCAATGTTAAAGGATAAAGCTCGGGAATTGAATGCACAATTTCGCACAAATCATAGTTTTAAAGGCAGTCTCCGTTGGGTGACAAGATTTAAAGAACGTTCTAATTTCCGTAAAGAGGATATCAGTAAAGATTTAGGAAATCAATATGAAGCGGATATCTTCAAAGCTGAGATTAGAAAACTTCTGCAAGACGGGGAGTACACATTGGATAATGTTTACAATGCCGACTGCGCAGCACTAATGTGGAAAGCAGTACCAGAAAAAACTCTGCTCTTTGAGAAATCGCAATCAAGGAGAAGAATGGGCGAAGGACAAGTTACTACATTTCTCTGTGCAAATGCTACCGGATGTCATAAGCTGCCGGTACTAATAATCGCCACGATTGAGCATTTTCCATCTTTCAATAGTTTTCACACAAGTGATCCATCAATTATGAACAAAACTAACACCAAGCCTTTCATGGACAGTAACATACTCAATGAATGGTTCAATAAATGTTTCTTAAAATTAGTTACAGAAAGACAACAGAAAAACGAACACAGAGAGAAAACTCTGTTGTTGTTACATAACGGTGGCTTGGATCGCGAAAACAGGATAATAAGTACAAAAGATGAATTTGTTAAAATCATGTACTATTCGTATGAGGCTGCACCATTCATACAACCAATGGATCGTAGAATAATAGCATGTTTCAAGCGAATGTACAGAAACGAATTGCTAGAATCATTAATGCCAACATCTAACAGCGTTTCAGAGGAAGAACTTATACACATCTATTCCCAATTAAATATAGACGATTGCTGTCGTATGGTACATAATGCTTGGTCAAAAATCAAGAGTCCAATACTGAAAAACGCGTGGGACAAGCTTTTGAAAGATGAAAGCGAACAGAGTTCGGAAGACCCCGAAATAATAAAAAAAGACATAGACGAAGCTCTTACTAAACTGAACAAAATACCAGGATGCGGAGGGTGCGACAGTATCGCTGTGATGAACTGGTTTGAAACTGATAAGGAACATAATACCGACACACAAGATGATATCCAGGAAACTCTTCTAGATTTTATAAACGCAGCTACGAATACAGAGGCGAACGAACTTTGAAAATTTACTTGATAATAACTCTCCATAAAAGGCTTAGATGGTTTGAACTACAAAATGAAAGCAATTAGGAGGAATTACTTATATTAAGACACATATATTTAAAAATATATTAAGAAATATAATATGTATTATTGACAAGAAAGGAATGGGACGCGTAAGATTTTATGTAGCGCTGAATTGTTTGTTTGTACCATTTAATTTGAAATATATGACAATCGGTATACGACCAGCTGTTTTCCAATATCCTGATATTTATTATTATGAGTTACGATAATCAAGAATCAACAATATATGGAAAACAAGGAAAGATGCGAAATGGTCTCCTTGTATTTACGTTCTCTTTGACTTTCATATTTTCAATTTGAAACATTAGAGTTAAAGTAACTGTTAAATTAAATCTTTGTAGGGAATATCGAGATGGATCGATTAATGTATTAAACAAATATATGGTCCCACAAAAAAATGATAATGACCTTAAAATCTTATTTAAAAAATGACTTTCAGAAAAAACATTATCTACCACTGTGTGTGCCCCTCCATATAGCACAACTTACTGCTGTGTAGTTTTTTCCATGAAACCATTAAAAACGAAAATATTTAGGTGTTCCGATTTATGTATCCCATCCCATACGTCAACGAATATTTATCAGTGCGAGTACCTACCAAAGCCGCTGAATACGTAAATAATCTGTGCAAAACTTGATTTGGAATTAAATTTATATTTATAAAATCATATTATATAGAAAGAAATACAATACACAAATTAGCTTCTTGTTCCCCTCTTCTATCTCGTATTCTTTATAATTTGTCTTATTAAACGAAAAAGATACTACAATTGTAATTAATTAACTAAATATAATTATTAAGAGTTTAATTATTGGGAATGGCGACCTCGCCGATTTAAATAACTGTGAAATATATTATCAAGATTTTCATTCTCAATAACTTTTCGTCGGCTTTGGTTTTCGAGTTATGAAGCAATTTGTTAGTAAAAGATTAGCATTTATTATAATTATTCACATTTATCTGTGATCTCTATTCTGATGTTTTGTATAAAATTATTTATTTTTGTAATTTTGCAAAAAATTACAAGTTTTACCAAATTTCATTTGTATAAAGTGTAAAGGAAACATTAAATATAACATTAGACGCGTTAGAAGCCAAAGAAAATGCTAAATACTCTAGAGTTTGAATTAAAAGAAAATATAATAGAATATATTTTAATCTTATCAGAAGACAATTGCTGACAATCCTTTAGAAAGAATTTCAATCACAGCTTATAATTTTGATGTAATGTAAATATATCATCGCATTCTGATATCTACCAACTATCTTTTACCTAACAAATGTCTTAATTATCTTCCAAAGAAACTAAAAATTATGATTATTATTAATATTTTTGGAGATGTACGAATTACTAAACATATGCTATAAAATGAGCAGTAGCGTTAAACTAAATCATTAAACGTAAATGTTGATGCAGGTACTCGTTAACATACGTCTCTAAAATATTTACATCTTCTTAAAAGAAAGTAATAGTTTTCTGACATAAGAGGATGTCCTGAAATAAAATGTCAAAAAATCGTGTTTTTTTTATTGCTTAAATCGATAGATAAACTATCTAAGAATATATTTGCAAAGTGATAAAGGCCAATTCTAAATATTTCCAAGAATATAAAGCAGACGAGCGTGGAGCAGGTATGCGAGCGCTCGCCACTCCGACTTTCTATTCAGAGTTTCATACCTGAAAAAGGTTGAAGAGTTGTTCAATATAATAGTTATAATCCATGGTTGTATCCAGTCGAATCTTAATGTGTCTAATAGAAGTACAAACGTGTATGATTCATTTAGTGTACGTGACTTTACCTACTAGTTTGTAGCATTAATAGCTAGTTTTGTTCAGATTGTAAGAATTTGTACACATCGTAAGAATATTATGGTTTGGCCATTAGAAGGGACGTGGATTCTGTCCAAAAGATGAAAGAAGCTATAACAGCAACGCTGAATCATCCCGATCGATTGATTAATAAAGAAGTTGAGAAACACATTCGCCCAATTTATGAAGATCTCTCAGACGGTAACCTTTTTAACGCGATGCTTATGCGGTTATGAGTCGTTCAACTCAACAATTTGGCTCATCATTTCAAAACACCTCAATTCGGGCCAAAAGATCGTTGAAATTGCTGCCTACACGGCTGCAGGTATGTTCAACGAAGGGTATTCAGCGATTCTGAGTGTCATGCAGTTGCTTAATTTGAATATAGACCAGCAGTGCAAAATGTTTACTGATATCGCTGACACGCGACGGATCGAGAGAGAGAACAAGCGCCAGGCATTTAGCCGTAAAGAGGCTCATACAGCTCGTAGACTCCATCAAATGCATCAAAAGAAGGACTGATATATTGACCAGGAATAGCTGAGTAGCAGATTTTCAACGTAAGTAACTAAAAATTGATATTTTTTCCTATTGAAAACTTTGAAACGCGTTTTCACTAGTTTTTATTTTCACGATTTTTCTAAATTGGTGGGCGCAATACCAAAAAAACTAAACGACTTATTTAATTGAACCAACAATTTTTTTCTTCGGTATTAAATTCTCTTCTAAGTAAACTAAAAAAGTTCGTCAAAAAGTTTATTTAAATAATTGTTATAGCACCTTAAAGTTTTTTTTAAACACATTTCTTTCTTAAACCCGCCGAAATTTTTAATTTCACATTTTTTTCTGCCTTTTTTTAGTTCACCCTGAAGAAAACAAAAACTTAATCCTTTTTTGATTTTTTGTTTCAGTCAAGAATTACGAGGCGGATCTTTCCCGCCGATTGAAGACTGCAGCGACAAGACGCCCATGAAATAAGTAGGCTTAGAAATCTGTTATAATTTTTTTTTACTTTAAAAAGAACTTTTTTTGTATTCGTTAAATATATATAAAACCATACTTCAAAATTCAATAACTTCATTTCTTTCTTTCCCTTCTAAAACAAAAATCACAAAAAAACGCTGTTTTATAACGTTACAATTTAGGACACCCCCATAACAAGCTAATATTTCTTTAAGGAATAGCGAATTACATCTATCAATGCGTCAAAAAATATAATCTTACTTTTAAAAATGTATGTAACATTCCTCTTACCTCAACGCCTACATCTATCAATATTCTGGCTACATTATACGATAGCACCCTATATATGTTTCCATATATGTTCCTAAACACAACTTTCTTCTTCAGAATATCGAGCCGAAATTATTCGGCGAATCAAAGTTACCCGTGGCAGTTAAAAATATCTACAATTATGTTTAATAAAGGCCAAAAAGGTAACAATTCACATTCATTTACACTATGAAATTTGTAAAAGTAAATCCGTACTTGTAGATAGCATATCTCGTTCATCTCTGTCGAAATATAGTTATACTTACTAAAACTCCTTTATCAGATTATTAAGTCAGAATATTATATGTTGAATAAGAAATATTTAATATCGTCAGCTTCATGTCCAATTTTATGTTACATTCGTTGTTAGAAATTGTAAAAGAAAGACTATTCGTTACATTAGAATGTGTTTAAAGAAACAAAATGAAAGCTGTTCATCGCGTTTTAATAGATCAAGTAATTGGACAAACTTCCCCATATTTAGGAAACCGTTTAGGCATTTCTTTCGCCTGCTGTTTGATTCGATGAATTTTTCCTAATTGTACTTTAACCCCTTCATAACACTAGACGAGATGCCTCGCGTCTCGATACCACCTGTTTAACGTTTGTGCCGAGATATCTCGTCATCTAATACTAATGGTTTGACTCTATCGACGAAACGTCTCGCAGTTAATTCCGTCACGCAACTAAAAAAAAGAACTAAATGCAATTCTTTTCAAGTTGCTGGAATTCGCCATTTCGTAACCAATATCATCAAAGTTAATACCACCAGCCGCACCCAAGTGAATGTACTGCATAGAAATAGTTCAAATGCTTAAAACGAGGAATAACAAATCTCAAAGATATTATGTTTCTTATCACTTTCAAACCAGTTCATCACAGCAATACTGTCGCACCCTCCGCATCCTGGTATTTTGTTCAGTTTAGTAAGAGCTTCGTCTATGTCTTTTTTTATTATTTCGGGGTCTTCCGAACTCTGTTCGCTTTCATCTTTCAAAAGCTTGTCCCACGCGTTTTTCAGTATTGGACTCTTGATTTTTGACCAAGCATTATGTACCATACGACAGCAATCGTCTATATTTAATTGGGAATAGATGTGTATAAGTTCTTCCTCTGAAACGCTGTTAGATGTTGGTATTAATGATTCTAGCAATTTGTTTCCGTACATTCGCTTGAAACATGCGATTATTCCATGATCCATTGGTTATATGAGCGGTGCAGCGTCATTTGAAAGATACATAATTTTAACTAATTCATCTTTTGTACTTATTATCCCGCTTTCGTGATGAGTGGCAACGTTATTTAGGAAGAGCAGAGTTTTCTTTCTTCGCCCGATTTTCTGTCTTTCTGTAACTGATTTTAAGAAACATTCATCGGACCATTCATTGAAAAGTTTACTGTCTATCATAGGCTTGGTGTTAGCTTTGTAGATAATTGACAGAACTCCGGAGGATGTTAAACATGGAGGATCCTTCCGATTACTAGTACCGGCAACTTGTGACATCCGGTAGCATTTGCAGAAAAAAATGTAAGAACTTTTTCTCCGTACGGGCTTTTCTTTGATTGCGATGCCTCAAAGAGCAGAGTTTTTTCTGGTACTGCTCTCCATATTAGTCCTAAGCAATCGGCATTGTAAACGTTATCCAATGTGTATTCTCCGTCTTGCAGAAGATTTTTGAGCTGAGCTTTGGAGTAATCCGCTTCACCTTCATTTACGATTTCTAAATCTTCATTCGTATCCGTATTACGGAAACCATAACGTTTTCTAAAACTTTCCACCCAAAGCTTACTGCCTTTAAAAGGTAAAGTACTGCGAAATTTTTTATTCAATTCCTGAGCTTTAGTCGCTAACATCTCATTTGCTACTATTATGTTTTTATTTGTACACCGTATGTACCACTGGCGAAGAGTTCTGTCGAAATTCGCACAAGAGGCTGCACTTCCAAAAACTGTTGTGGAACTGCTAGTAGCCGCTGAGTTGCTCTCGAAACATTCCGTTATTCCATCTTGCATTTTTTTTATATTGTATATGGCGCCTTTTGAAATACCATACTTTTGTGCTATTATTTTGTAATGGACACCTTCTTCCATCATTTGGAGGATTTCCTGTTTCTTTTCAACTGACTACCATTTCCTTCTTTTTGTTAGAGCCATTATTGTTTGTAACGTTTCGTATGTAAATACCGCACTGAAATGTTGTGACGAGATCTTATTTCGACAGTTACAGTCGTCGACGATTTCGATAAGAGGAAACAAATACTATATGGATTATATACTTATATAGGTATATACGTATACAGGGTGGTTGGTAACTGATGGTACAAGCGGAAAGAGGGTGATTCTACGCGAAAAAAGAAGTCGAAAATATACAATAAACATTTTTTTTTAATTTTTTTTTTTTAATTTTTCCATCGAGGCAACGATCTACAGTGAGATCCGTTATACCGTACCGCACGCGTACCGAGCGAAAATTCAAAGTCGATTTTCTCGAAAACAAAGCCTCAAACGAAAAATTTTTATTGTATATTTTCGACTTCTTTTTTCGCGTAGAATCACCCTCTTTCCGCTTGTACCATCAGTTACCAACCACCCTGTATACGTATATACCTATATAAGTATATAATCCATATAGTATTTGTTTCCTCTTATCGAAATCGTCGACGACTGTAACTGTCGAAATAAGATCTCGTCACAACATTTCAGTGCGGTATTTACATACGAAACGTTACAAACAATAATGGCTCTAACAAAAAGAAGGAAATGGTAGTCAGTTGAAAAGAAACAGGAAATCCTCCAAATGATGGAAGAAGGTGTCCATTACAAAATAATAGCACAAAAGTATGGTATTTCAAAAGGCGCCATATACAATATAAAAAAAATGCAAGATGGAATAACGGAATGTTTCGAGAGCAACTCAGCGGCTACTAGCAGTTCCACAACAGTTTTTGGAAGTGCAGCCTCTTGTGCGAATTTCGACAGAACTCTTCGCCAGTGGTACATACGGTGTACAAATAAAAACATAATAGTAGCAAATGAGATGTTAGCGACTAAAGCTCAGGAATTGAATAAAAAATTTCGCAGTACTTTACCTTTTAAAGGCAGTAAGCTTTGGGTGGAAAGTTTTAGAAAACGTTATGGTTTCCGTAATACGGATACGAATGAAGATTTAGAAATCGTAAATGAAGGTGAAGCGGATTACTCCAAAGCTCAGCTCAAAAATCTTCTGCAAGACGGAGAATACACATTGGATAACGTTTACAATGCCGATTGCTTAGGACTAATATGGAGAGCAGTACCAGAAAAAACTCTGCTCTTTGAGGCATCGCAATCAAAGAAAAGCCCGTACGGAGAAAAAGTTCTTACATTTTTTTCTGCAAATGCTACCGGATGTCACAAGTTGCCGGTACTAGTAATCGGAAGGATCCTCCATGTTTAACATCCTCCGGAGTTCTGTCAATTATCTACAAAGCTAACACCAAGCCTATGATAGACAGTAAACTTTTCAATGAATGGTCCGATGAATGTTTCTTAAAATCAGTTACAGAAAGACAGAAAATCGGGCGAAGAAAGAAAACTCTGCTCTTCCTAAATAACGTTGCCACTCATCACGAAAGCGGGATAATAAGTACAAAAGATGAATTAGTTAAAATTATGTATCTTTCAAATGACGCTGCACCGCTCATATAACCAATGGATCATGGAATAATCGCATGTTTCAAGCGAATGTACGGAAACAAATTGCTAGAATCATTAATACCAACATCTAACAGCGTTTCAGAGGAAGAACTTATACACATCTATTCCCAATTAAATATAGACGATTGCTGTCGTATGGTACATAATGCTTGGTCAAAAATCAAGAGTCCAATACTGAAAAACGCGTGGGACAAGCTTTTGAAAGATGAAAGCGAACAGAGTTCGGAAGACCCCGAAATAATAAAAAAAGACATAGACGAAGCTCTTACTAAACTGAACAAAATACCAGGATGCGGAGGGTGCGACAGTATTGCTGTGATGAACTGGTTTGAAAGTGATAAGAAACATAATATCAACATACAAGTCGATATCAGAGGTACTCTTATAGATTTTATAAATGCAGCTATGGATACAGAAGCGAACAAACTTACTGACGAGAACTTTCGAGATATACTTGATGATAGCTCTCCATAAAAGGCCTAGATGATTTGAACTAC
>NT_177296.1:629-832 GCF_000188095.3 Bombus impatiens | reverse complement strand
TTATAACGTCATACTATATAACGTAATACGTTATAACGTCATAACATATAATGTAATACGTTATAACGTCATCCCATATAACGTAATATGTTATAACGTGATATCATATAACGTAATACATTACAACTTCATACCATATAACCTAATACTTTATTACGGCATACCATATAACGTAATACGTTATAACGTCATCGTATATAACG
>NT_177296.1:0-521 GCF_000188095.3 Bombus impatiens | reverse complement strand
TGTATAACGTCGTCCCATATAACGTAATACGTTATAACGTCATCCCATACAACCTAATACGTTATAACGTCATCCCATATAACGAAATACGTTATAACGTCATAAAATATAGCGTAATACGTAATAACGTCATACCATATAACGTATTATGTTATAACGTTACAAAGTCATAACATATAACGTAATACGTTACAACGTTATGCCATATATCGTGATACGTTATAACGCCGTCCCACATAACGTAACCCGTTATAACGTCGTCCCATATAACGTATTACGTTACAACGTCATGCCGTATAACGTAATACGTTATAACGTCATACCATATAACGTAATACGCTATAACGCCGTCCCGTATAACGTAATACGTTATAACGTCGTCCCATATAATGTAATACGTAGTAACGTCGTCCCATATAACGTAACACGTTATAACGTCATACCATATAACGTATTCCGTTATAACGGCATATCATATAACGTAATACATTATAACGTCATGACATATAACGTAATACGTT
>NT_177295.1:0-289 GCF_000188095.3 Bombus impatiens | reverse complement strand
ACGTTATACCACATGACGTTATACCACATAACGAAATTCGTTACAACGTAATATCATATAACGTAGTACCATATAACGTATTACGTCATAACGTTACACCATACAACGTAATACGTTATAACGTTATAACATATGAAGTTATACCATATAACGTAATACGTCATAACGATATACCATATAACGTAATACGTTATAACGTTATACCATGTAACGTAATACGTTATAACGTTATACCTTATAAAGTAATACGTTATAACGTCATACCATATAACGTCACACGTTATAACGT
>NT_177294.1:0-1122 GCF_000188095.3 Bombus impatiens | reverse complement strand
AACGGGCAAATTAAGCGGTAAGAGTGACTCGGAGTATATCATTGTTCTGGTCGACGCTTTTACAAAATTTGTATACTTGTATCATACCCGTAAATTAGGTTCCCTTAACACCATTACAGCACTTAAGTCCGTTATATTTTTATTCGGCAATCCCTGCCGGGTAATAGCGGACCAAGGAAGATGTTTTACGGGTAAAGATTTCCAAAATTTCTGCCAGAATAGACACATTAGACTCCACTTAATAGCAACCGGTGCGAGTAGGGCCAATGGACAAGTAGAGCGTATTATGAGTACGCTGAAAAATATGTTAACGACGGTGGAAACGACCGGACGATCCTGGCAAGACGCGATTGGCGAGATACAACTAGCTTTGAATTGCACCACCAATCGTGTAACCAAATCAAGTCCTCTGGAATTATTAATTGGGAAGGCAGCAAGGCCCTACGGCTTATCGTTGCCTGATAATATTGAGGAGAAGGAAGTAGACATCTCCAATGTAAGGCAACAGGCGATACAGAACATAGAGACTTGCGCCAGTTATGATAAAGTATACGCTCACTGGTGTCCTGCGCCTTCTATAATATGCTCACTGGTGCCCTGCGCCTTCTATAATACGCTCACTGGTGCCCTGCGCCTACTATAATATGCTCACTGATGCCCTGCGCCTTCTATAATATGCTCACTGGTGCCCTGCGCCTTTTGTAATACGCCCAGTGTGGTGTCTTGTACCTTTCGTAATGCACCCAACGTGGTGATATGATCCAACAAACTGAGATCATTGTGCGGAATCGAAAATGATCTGTTGTGTCATATTGTGTGGAGTCGAAAATGATCTGTCGTGTCATTGCGGTCTGACTGGTGACTTACGGAGTGTAACTGGCACTTTGAATACAAACTATAACACTAATTTGAGTTCTCTTTCATTTCCTTGCTTGCCAAATCTTCGAACAGAGCTTTGTTGTTGAACTAGACCCTTGACTTATTTGGAACATCCAATCGAATGGTAAGTAATATCAGTTACACCGAGTCTAATGTTTAAAAAAAAACTCTGTATTTTAGCTGCACACGAGGACGAGTGATAGTCAGAATGGCCGTGTCGGAGATGAAAGGAAAACCGGAGCC
>NT_177293.1:0-919 GCF_000188095.3 Bombus impatiens | reverse complement strand
CCCGGAACGAACGAGATCGCGATCTCTCGAAAGAACTCACAAACCTAACCCCGCGGTTCAGCGGAAAGCCCAAGAATTGACCATAACTCGATTCCTGTTTCGCCGTTCGAAACTTACACGACTCGCGGTCGATGGCGCCGACCGATGACCAAGAGGCCTCAACTGAACAGTGGGGTCCACTCACGGGGAGGGAACGCTGAACAGGATTACGAAGGCATTGACCTCAACTGAACAATGGGGTCCACTCCCGCGGGCCCGAACAGAATTACGGAGGACGTGAAATTGCAGGTCCCTGACCGAGTACCAAAGTACCAATCGGACAGGACTGCAGATCCACGACTGAATCCCCAACAGATTCGCTAGCATCACCGGCGCGACGACAACTCCCGGGAACCGATGCGAACGTCGAGCAGTCGTCGAGCAGTCACCAAGACAGAGGAGTCCTTGGAGCGACTTACGAATTCAAAGAGTTGTCCAGTACACGTTGACCCGCGCGTGCGCGGAATACGCACGTGCGAGTACGTTACGCTACGGTTTGAAAGAACTGAGTGATCGCGAACCGACAAATCGCGAGTACAATAAGTACTGTGTGGTAAGGGAGTGAAGGGAGACGAGATTTTTCTTTTTTTCGTTCTAAGGTGGATAAATATCGTGATACAGAATGAGCTCACAATGCACTTAACATAGGTATCTACCTTACGATTAATTAAAACTAAAACGTACGCATCCCACGGTGTCCCACGATGTCCAACGGTGTCCCACGATGTCCAACGGTATCCCACGATGTCCAACGATGTCCAACGACGTCCAACGACGTCCAACGGTGTCCGGCGGTGTCCAACGATGTCCAACGTTGTCCAACGACGTCCAACGGTGTCCAACGACGTCCAACGGTGTCCAACGGTGTCCAACGGTGTCC
>NT_177292.1:0-310 GCF_000188095.3 Bombus impatiens | reverse complement strand
CGCAATACGATATAACGTCATACCATATAACTTAATACGTTGTAACGGTATAGCACATAACGTAGTACGTCACAGCGTCATCCCATCTAACGTAATACTTTATAGCGTCATCCCATATAACGTAATACATTATAACGTCATCCCATATAACGTAATACGTTATAACCTCATCCCATATAACGTAATACATTACAACGTCATCCCATATAACGTAATACGTAATAACTTCATACCCTATAACGTAATACGTTATACCAGCATAACACATAACGTATTACGTTATAACGTCATAAAATACAACGTAAAACGT
>NT_177291.1:369910-376687 GCF_000188095.3 Bombus impatiens | reverse complement strand
CGCGGTGTGTGACCTGGGCCAGGCAGAGGGTCGCCCGGCGTAACATTGTAAATATGTTGCAGAAAGTCGACCGACTTTACGATATCTCTCAATGAATTCGTTAGACTATGCGTCTTTGATTTTGCTCGTCAGATCTCTCGATGTATAACGTTTGGCTCGTCAGAAGGGACTGATTGCCTTTCGATCATTTCTTTGTCTTCTTTGGAAGACGACCCCCACTATGCTCGGGTCACGCCACCGTTCGCGCCTATGATCACGTACGCCGCCTTCTTGTGTGGAAAACGTAACGGACAAAAATCGACGTTTCTAGAACTCGCTGCTTCGCGACAACTATGCGCTCGTCCATACATTGTATGTGTTCCGTCGGGCAGATAAGACGATCTGCCTGCGACACTGTAGGACCGCGAGCGACGGTTAGAAATACAGCCAGTGGTAAGCCTCGTGGCGTAACAAAGAGTATAGTACCTTACCTAATAAATCTGTACTAATAAAAATGGAAACGCATGATTACATGCATTTCGTAATAAAAATAATTAAAACGGACTCACCGTACCAGTATAGGAGAAGATTTATCACGATATGCCTCACTGAGGAGTAGGTTTACCTGAATTTTACAAAGTCCATATATAAGTTTCTGGAGACCCAAACATCGGAAGCTCTAAAAAATAACAGATTAGAAAAATTAAATGTAAGTATCTAAATTCAAGCACAATTATTTTGTAAGAGCATAATTGAATTATATATTTAATACCTGTAATTAAGTTAAAATATTACAACAGCGTATCATTATTTGTTTAAGTTTCATCAAATACTTTTAAATAAGAGAATTTTAATAAAAACAAATAATTTATACATATAACATGTACGTAGAAAAAAATAATTTTAAAGCAATCCAATTTACATAAAAAAGAACATTATTACAATTTAACATTGTAAATTGTAATATATTCACATTTATAAAACTATTCATAAATGTAAAGGAAATAATCCGTCAACTGTTAATGCTGCATTTGGATCGTTTTGGGTGACAGAAATATAATTTCACTTGAAGCAATTTTTGACTACTGAAACGATTCTAAAATCAATGGAAATGTATAATAATTTATAAGCTATGACGAAAAGTAAAAGATTCTACAAAAGTTCAATATTTCAATGTGCCATGCGTATTTATTACATTTATAACATATTGTATTTATTTTATTTATTTGCTGTTTATTATATTTATTACATATTATTGTTATTGATAGTGGTTCTGAGACAAACGGTTTTCAACATGTAAAGTTTACTTTTAATACGCATTAAAGAGAATTGAGTAACTGTGTTCTTAACATTATAGATATTAAAGGTGTACTAAATTTACTTGATATTTGTCACAATTCCTTCTTTATATTATAAATAATACATTGGGGCACCAATCGCTTACGTGCTCAAATTACAGAACATGATCGGACAGTGTTTAGTACAGATAGATATTTTTATAATAGTCAAATATACTACATTATTATTAAATATTTAACAAAAATGTTTAACATTTAATTTGCGTCGCGTATTCTAATTCTAAATTAATAGGTTTACACCTATAATAGAAGAAAAGAAAGAAATTGGACAGATAAAAAAAGGTACAGTATATATATACACACCTCAAGGACGTAATGTAACAAAAAGCGTATTCAAACGCTTGAAGGTGGACGATGTTTATATCGAATGTCCGGAAAGAACGTTATATGTTCAATCAATTCGGTTGATGTTTGAAAAACTAACCCTATACATCATACTACATAAAAACTTATGACTACTTTATCACATTTTGCATAAATTTATTAGAAGCATTAATAGTAACAAATTATTTTTAGGATATTTAATCTTCTATGTATATAACATAATATCATTATAAACTAACATTAAACATTTATTAAATATTAGAAACTGTAACGAAATAGATTCTTCTCATAATTTTCTTCGAAATTATTTTGCAAAATTCTTTATATTTTCACGTTCTTTTATCTTATGTTATCATTGTTGCTATATGATAAAAAATTAAATACTCTTTTTTATGTACAATAAATTAACAAGGTAGAGTCTTTTGTTAATAAAACAATACAGTTTTAAATTTCTTTTAACGGAATGTTTCATGCGGACTATAATTTTTATTACGGATAAAATTGAAAAACAGAATTACGAAAAATATTTTAAAAAGGGCCTGTAGTGTAAATAGACATTCAATGCATAAAATCGAAGGATACTTACCTTTTCAATACACGATGCTGCTTTATTTCATCGTTATTTGTTGTAACAAGTAGATTTTTTGAAACAATAGCGGCATCAGTCCATGATGCATTCATTCATCTGAAAAATACATATTTTTATCAATACATTTAACATATATTTAAAAGTAACATGGTAAGTAATACAATAAAAAAATAGTATATATTACAACGCACAATAGAGACACAGTCTTGGAAGTGAAAATTAAGTTACAATAATAACTTACCACCAAACTCTACTGAAGAACGTACAGCGCAACGTAATGACTCAACAGCCACTGATATCGACAATCGAGATCGAGATCATCCAACGTTGCCAGCTAGATTCCCATTTCTAGTGCGCAGGATTATATTGCCCGCAACAAGAACCAATAGCAAAGCAGTTTAAAAGGAAGAACGATTCTAGAAAATATTTTATCTTATCTTCATTTAAATTTTTTAAACAAAAAGAAATATAACTAAAGAATAATTTTAATTAACTTTGGGGAATAATACACATAATATAATTTAATAATATATCTTATAATATATCTTTTGAATTTATTATTTCATTAAATGCATGAAGGTATTACCAACCTAAGAAATGGTGAACATACTATACAAAAATGAAATCCTTCTTTTGCTTGAAAAAATAGACATTTGATTAGACGTGTGAATATATTTTGCGTAAGTGAATCTAAAAATATTAAAGATTTGGATAATATATGTATACTAGAGAAAATGAATATGTAAAATGAAAATGTTCTTACAATTCCGTGAAACGTGCCTCGGAGCGCCTTCTGAATTATTATAAAGTACTTCATTTTTTAAATTTATAAAGTATATGGTTTAAATCTCTCTCTCATTCTCAGATCCTCACTCTATTGGCAAATTCAAATAAAAAGAAAAGGGATAGCGGATTGTTTATTTCGAGTCAGTGATCAGTTATACATTTCAAGGAAAAACTATATATGCGAAAGTACTAATTAGAACTGGAACTAGGAAATAATTTTTTTCTGTTTCTAATATCATCCTTTCTTTAAAAATATCAATGACGCTTTTTTTTCGAAGACTGTGCACAGATGCTTTGTAATGATATTCTCGGCTCATATGTACATAGCTATTTATATGGGAGAGACTTTATGGAGGTAGAAAAAGTTTTTGAATCGATGATAAACTTACAGTAACCTTCGAAGAAAAGATGTGGTCTACAGAAGAATATACACTTACTCAATCATATATATAGAATTCACATATGCAACTTCTCTGTATTAATTTATTTTAAGTTAATTAATTTATTTTTAATTAATTTTCCTTCTCTTCGTGCCACGATTCACGAATGTACGAAAATACTTTCTAACGGTATTTTACAAAATGTGACAATCGTCGCTGTCGTTGGTTAAATGAGCAATTGTTTGAGACTTAATATGAATCGAACAACATATGAAATACAAAAAAGTAATGAAAACACGATTAGAAAAAAATGAACAGCGAAAAACAACGACTTTTGAATTTTATATTTCGTTTTTGTTTCCCTGTGAAGGATATCTTTTCTTTGATTTCTTTAAGTCCAATGGTATTTCATACGTGCTTATTTTCTTCAATATGTTGTTAGTATTGAGCAATTCTTTCGTTATTGCCTTCTCGGCGTTTTGCTTGTTTTTATTTGGCGCGGAAAGTTGTCCTAAAGTATTCTCCTTGTTTCGAAATGCTGTCTTCATTTTTATTAACTTTCTCTTCAACGTTTCATTTCTTTGTTTCAAAGCTTCTACTTCGTTTAGACCTAATGAATAATCAAATTTGTAAAAACGTATAACAAAGAATTAAGAATATGTGATCTAAATAAAATTAATTTTAATGTAAATGTAATGTTATAAGAATTGTAATAATTTACAAATCATATCAATCTATAGTTATTACAATATAACTTTTGAATTAAGTTATAACAATAAAAAGATTTTGTAAAGAGGTTAATTTTTATAAAGGTAGTAAATGAAATATGTAATTTTGTAATGTTAAGTTACCTTCTAGCGGCAAAAGCTATTCGCTATCGATTTCTCGATCTGGCCCATTGCTACTGCTATCATGTATCTTCATCGCTCAAGAAATCAATCATGTGATTTTCAAAGTGTCTTGACTGGTCTCATATAATATTGTAATAGTAGCGTCATTTTCAGTCTTTAAATTCGGTGAATAACTTGATTTACTGCGTTTATTAATGCTTGAGTAGCTTATGGACAACCAGTATTGCGAATTCTAAAATGAATACAAATTTCAATTTTCAGTTTTAGCGTTAATATAATTTAATATAATTTTCTATTAATTCTTAAAAATAACTAAAATATTAAATCATTATACAATTTCTGTTACAATCATAATATGGTATTATGATTATATATTTATTTTATATAGTAAAAGGAACTTCAGTATATGTTTATTTTGTCAATTATAGTGCATCAAAAACGTCAGCTATTTCATGAATTAGTTGTTTAAAAAGAATGAAAGTAAAAACTATAAAAGTTAGAAAACTATATCTACAAAATTATTATTCAATAGATACATGAGTCCCTACAAGTACATTTAAACTTTCAATCAATTCCCTTGCCTTGAATGAGCTGTTTAAGACTAAACAAGAAAATGAAGATACGTTTAATAAAAATGTAAAAGATAACATTACGTATATGCTTGATATTCTTGTACGTGTATACTTAATAGCCTCTGTAAATGTCGAAGAAACGTCACTAGAATTTAACACCAAAAACAACAAACGTAATGCAGCGAGAAATTCTTTTTTTGTAACATATTTTATTTTACATGTTGTTTTTTATCTTAGCAGGCTATACAGATGTTATCCTTAGGCAAGAATGTGTTCAAAAGAAATAAGACCTTGCTGAAACATTACAAGATGATGATTTTGAAAATACCTGAACTTAAGACCATTTTTGCTCTGGTTTCTTATCTTATTCTCAGAGGTAAAAGACACATCGAAAATATATCCGACGAAACTATAACCTTTCTTTGCAACTACAGCTACTTTTTGATGAAAATCTCTTTTTATTATTATTTTGTTTTTTATTTATTCAATCCTTAAACCGATTATTTGGGTCATTAGGACTTCATATAACTTTAAAGGGAATTTTATTTGGTATATGAAAGGAAATTGCAATTGTGATTATAATAACCATTCCTTGTTCCAAATCGTAGACAGCAAATCTGGGAAATCTATTGTATATTTCTGTTAGGTAGATGATACATTTACACTGTACACGTGAATGTGTGTAAGCGTCAGAGGGTGTCCAGGTCTCAGTTGAGACAAAAGGCGATTGGAAGCTGTTAGGAGAACCTGGTGGAGTCGGTTGACAACAAGCGTGCGCGCAAGAAGGTAATCTTCAGAATGTAATATATATGTATAACTGTTGTGTGTGAAATAAAGTAAACTAATCCTCTAACCGAATCCTCTCTATACCTTAACAATTTCTTTCTCGTCGTATCGCAATTTTGGATTCAGTTAACTTAACTGAACTCGAAAATGAATTTTTCAGGTCGATATCATGCTTCTGGAGGGAGAGTTTTATAACATATTCGCAATTTGATCAGTCTAACAATAATAGAGTTGGTACTTGATATCGTTTTGTACGTCACGAGTAATAATGTTCGATACTGATGGTTATTCTCCTTATTATTTATTATTATTATTCTCCTTATTATTCTCGTCTCTATCAGGGTTATTGATTTGACCAAAAGATTAATGTTGCTCTTTTTCTTATCCGTTGATATCGTGCACTATGCTTTCTGATACAGCAGAACTCCATTTTTCTAAACTTGTCAAGGGACAAACAATTTATACAGGGTCATTCTTATACTGTAACCGACTAAGCTTCCTTTAAAATGAAGGGAGGCAGAGCAGTGGTTAGCGCCGTAGATTACGAACGTTTAAAACCCAGGTTCAAATCCCGGCACTCATAGTCCGATTTTTCTTCCACGACACCTAAAGGAAAAGAAAGCAGTAATACCTCACAGCGACCTTATACACCAGCAGCAACACCATCACCTACAGATATATCCACCTCAAAACTACACGCAATATACTAACAGTAATCCTAATACTATGCACTTCTATTATAAATTAATACTAATACTTACTAATATTATATTATACTGAACATCATCACAATATTTTTATTTCTAATAAATACATAATTATTCTCGGTGCTAGGAATTTGTCCCCTGTACCCTTTGCGTAGATGTGCTGCTTGGTCTTCGTTTCCACGATTCAGTGTTTGCCCTAGAAAGGTACTGTCGAAACGTTCCAATACCGTTCCTTCCTTCAACAAAAGCCTATGTATCTTAAAGTGAACAATAACTTGGCGTTGTGGACTTCGGAGACTTCACAATGCATTAGCTGTCCGTTCGACAAAGGTATCAAATTGGTCTTGCGGTCGCAATTAAACTGTTCATCGAACTATTAAACTGCCTCGGCCAACATGGTTGCATTCCGTTCTCAGCAGCGGCACGGGGCCTTTTTTCTTTTTGA
>NT_177291.1:364377-369271 GCF_000188095.3 Bombus impatiens | reverse complement strand
GGGGGGGAGGGGGGCGGGAAAATGCAATTACGCATACCCAGTGCCCGTGTCATTGGGTTAAGTGGGACTCAGCAGATGTCCCACTAAAAGCTCCTTCTCTATCCGCTCTTCTTATGGTACCAATCCCGGAACTGACTTTTGGCATTACTTCAGGGTTGGCCCTAACTTGTACCCTTCCTTCGTTACATCTTATCAATTACTATTTCTGTCAGCTCTTATTCTTTTTCTCCTTTCTTCTTCCATCTCCTGTTTATGTCTCGCCGTCATAATTCTTTTGCATAGTTCTTGGAACTTATACCAGTTGTCCTCTTTCTTAATTCCTCAATAATATTTCCCATCGTCAATGTCGTGCCAACATAGCTCTCTAGTTCGGCCCTATCGATGATCCACCTAGGGCAGTGTAACAACGCATGCTCCGCGTTGTCTATGTGTGTTTCCACTAAATATTTTATAAATATATCCACTATAAATAAATATATCCAATATATTTTATAAATATATCCATTATAAATTTCGTCGAATCTTAAAACAACTTTATTTAAATCAGCATCCTTCGACGTATACCTAAAATTCCCTAGGTTACGCCTCGTCTTTTTCGTTCTAAAATCGTGCAGGACATACGTGTGTTCCGACGTTGTCCACACCTTTGGTATTTTCCCTCCCACGTATTTCTTGGCCTATCCTCTATCGATACTTACCACATAGATGAAGCTCGTCCTCCCGTTCCTACAGAACGTATAGCTTTCCTTCATGTTAATGGGTACGATGCCGTTCTTCACCAACATATTCATCAGGCTCGTATCCCTGCGATCAATTCTCTGGTCACACTACGCATTAGATTTCGCGTTAAAATCGGCGATCATCATTGAAGAATAACTCCGCCTGTTTGTCCGGATAATGGTCTCCGGACCAATTTCCCTTAGGTAGTAGTAAAATTCTTCTAGCTTGACATTAGGAGAACAATACCCCCCAATGCAAAACATGTCGCTGACACAAATGCTCACTAGTCCGTTTCTGGTTGCCAGAGTACTTTCATCCCAATGTTTTCCTCTGAACAGGGTCTCCCACATCGATGCATCACCTTGTACCAGTAAGTCTGCTGTCGTTCGGGGTCAGTGATAAAGATCACGTCGACTTCGGCTTCGCAGACATACTGGTACATCAGCTCCTGAGCCAACCTGCACCCGTTCCAATTTATTATTATAATTTTTATCCCCTGAATGTATTTCCTCTTCTCATCCTATCCTTCGCCGCTGGACATGCTAGCGATCCCGTTATATGTCTCAGGTTGGCTCTTCTCTCCGCCGCGCAGATCGCATGCCTTGGTATCTTACCACAGCCGTTTATAATGTGAACGCCATCGCCAAACCTCCGACATAGCTCCTTCCCAGGACTTAATACTGTTTATCTCGCCTCATTATGCCCCAGCATATGGCATCTATAGCATCTGAGGACATTCAGAATAACTCCAGCTGTCGTTATCGTCAACCCTGTCCTAATCCTCGTGGTGAGTTCCTTCCTTGGAATGCTATTCGCCGGAATTACCAATAACGCTTGCTGGGTTGCCCGACGTGTCATTCTCAGCGATCTTTAGAGTCTATTTGCCAAGGGCAAAATTTCTATGTCCTTCTTCATGGTCGTCTTCAGCTTCTCTGCAATCTCGTCCGCCGATATCTTAATGTTTATTTCAATTAAGATGTGCCTTGCCCTGGTCTTCCTTACATCAGTTGTTTCCCTGAGCACATCCTTCGCTTCTCCTATTTCTCTGCAAGAGTCGATCCAGTTAACGTCCTGGTCAACTTTAACCAGGATCGCCTCGTTCTTTCTCCTTGATACTATATCTCTTCTTCCTTCCCTACCGCCTTTCTACTTCTAGGTGCCTCCTCATCGGTCTTATCGGCTACACTATCCTAATCCTTCTTCTCCTGCCGACCATTGTCCATTCATCCTCGCTTTCAACATTTTCTCTATTCCTACCACATGCCTCAGCATATGTTAGCTCCTCCTGCCTCAGCTTTTTCCTATCAGCCGTTGTTCTTTTCTACCACGGCGAAATTTCTTTCCTTTTTGCCGACTGGCCGACTTCTGTTTGGACGGCTACCGACACTCTACCATGGTGTATTTCATCTCATTCCTTAGGGATCATTTGGGTAGCCACCGTTCTCCTGTCCTGTCGTCCCCTTTTCATTTCGGCATTAGTGTCCATCCAACGCCACACATTCATTATTTCGTTTACATTATCTGTTTTTAACTTCTCCAATATCGGATCTCCCTTGCTGGTACTGCTGATTCTCCTCATCATTCTCTCCATACTCCTTATAAAGAGTTCCAGACTCTTCATGAGGTCCCCGACATCGATTAGCCCTAGCATTCGGCCTCTGCCTTCGTCCTCGGAAGACCCATCCTCCATGGCTACCTCGTTATTTCTTTTGACTCCCAACCCTTTCTTTTTTTCCAACGTTTTTTCTTCCTCTTTCACTCTCCTCTCCTTTCTAGTTCTGCTCGTATCAGGTGCGAGGTAACTACTTTGATCGGTCAACTCCGCTTGGGAGTCAACCTCCATCTCACTATCCTGACCCACCAGCTTCTCCTTTACAGTCGGGTTCCTTTCCCGTCTTCACCGCGGTTTGATGGCGTCCACCTCCTTAGTGCTCTCCTTCATTCCGATTAGACTATTCGGAGCATCCCCTAATCCTCTCTCCGTGTCACTCTCCAGAAGCGCTTGGTCCCGGGTCGCTTTTACCGCGCGAGAGGTAGCCCTGGGACCGACCATCCTCTCGTCGTTCCTCACCCAGTCATTTGATGACCGTCGGGGCGAGTCTGGGGAGGCACCACCCGCATCACCGACGGGGCCTGGGCGCTCCGAAACACACTGAGCCGTAATTTTTTTCCTTCTTACTGACCTGTCCATACTTTTTTTCTTTCTTTTTTCAGATAGTATAGTCCGGGGATATAGCCAAGTTCGTCATGAATTCGTTCTTCCTTTCTCGTATCCATTACTGTTATCAAGGTCGTCATAATCATTATACCCTTTCCATGTAATACTCTATCAAAGTCCTCAATAATATTTCTAACCTTCATCCACCATTATACACATATCTGACTGTCACTTTATAATCAAAACGGCTACTCACGAATGCTTCAACAGAGCCTTATTTGAACGTTTAACTTTAAGTAAAGGTGTAAAGAACGTTTAACGTTCAATATAAATAAACGGTGTTCTCTTAAAACAAATTGCGTCTTTGTTACAAACTTTTATAATTTTAGTAGATAATTAGTACATTTCTAAGGCAATTAAACAAATGTAACTTAAATAAAGAGTGATTTTATCTTTTAAATCTTATAACAAATATGAATTTACATTATATATTTTTGCAAATCACCTGCATTCTGTAATTGACGCATTTATAATTTTCATAAATGCTTAAACATCCATGATCTAGTCATTAGCATATAATATAATTCAAAAAGAAAGACTTTTAATAGGCTTCTTAATCAGCACCGTATTATAACAAAAATTCATTTATAAAACAAAAAATTTTTAATATTTTGTTAAGGTTTATCAGATTTACCTAAAATTACCTAAATGCTAAAAATAAAGAAGATAAATACTAAGAATGCTAACTAATTTGCTATACTAAAAAACCCCTTGAAATATGTAGATATAAAATATGATATACAGTGGATTATATATATTTTTATATTATTATTAAAAATAACATCAAACCACATAAACATATTTCATAAATTTAATAATTCACAATTCATTATCAATTAATACAATTTGTATAGGAGCAAAATTAAACCAATAAAAAGTATATGAGCGAGTTTAACATACAAATACATCAAACATAAAACATTTTAATAAGATTTCGGAAGCCATATTAGAATATTAAATATACTTAAAAATACATAAATATTACATAATAATCGATGTTCGAGAAATCTATGACTAAAAATAAGTATTCTTTGTCTTTATGATTTTTAGCTTAAAAAGCGATTGTATAAATAGTGTAATAGTGTTTACAATGTGCCGAGATCTTAAAATCCATCAAGCATCAAGTTTTATATGTTACAGCGTTTGAATGAATGAATTCATACAGTTCCTAATTTTGATCATAAAAGTTTCTTACAATATAATATACTAATTAAAAAAATATAAAACACTTGTATACCTCATATATTCATAACAGTTTCTTGAATTAAACATTATCTATTTCACTATGATATCTTGAAGAATCTTTGTACAATGTCTAATATTTGATGCAGCAAATACTATACGTTTATGTATTATACAATAAAACATTAATTCTCCATTCATTATACATCTTCCATTAATATATTGGCCTAAATCCTATATAAAATACAAATAATAAACACAGTAACTCTTCATGCACATCATTATGAATTAATGAATATACATACTAGGATTTGAAGGCAGGGAGGGTGAGGGTGAGGGTGCGGTACTCTCACCCTCACCCTCTCCGCGGCCTCTTTTCGAAGCATAACTTGCTCACAGAAGGAGATCACGGCCCTCCTCCTTCTCTCGCTTACCAACAATGCCTCGAGGATCGTCGGCGGCGAGAGGTCCCATCCGGTTGCGGATGAGGTACGCCCACGCCGGGCAGTATTCCAGTGTGTGCTGCGCTGAATCCACGCTCGCATCGCAGTGGCGGCAACGCTCGATCGCCTCCTTCCCGAACCCTGCGGGACACCGCGGTGTACAGCCCTCCCAGTCACCCCTTCGCCCCAGACGGTGTAGATGATGCTCCGGTCCCAGAGGAATGCCCGGATCACACCCCACAGGTACGCGGGCACCCGATGAAATTCGAGGGCCCGGCATATCTTGTCCCAGGAATGCTGTTGAAGGCGTTGACCACGCCCAGCGACACGG
>NT_177291.1:361433-364337 GCF_000188095.3 Bombus impatiens | reverse complement strand
CCTCCTCGACAAGGGAGCGGGCACGGGCGACAGCGTCGGTTGTAGACCGCCCTCCCCGGAAACCGAACTGGCCATCGTGCAGTCCGGGCACACTCCGGGAATGCGACTCCAAGCGGGCAGCCACCACTCTCTCCAGCAGCTTGCCCGCCTCGTCCAAGAGGCACAGCGGCCGGAAGGCGGAAGGCAAGTCCGGGGAGCGCCTCGGCTTCGGACAGCAGGACCATCCGCCCCTCCTTCCACGAAGCGGGGAATTCACCTCGAGACAGACATCCGTCGAACAGACGCGGGGCCGATTAGTCTCGGGGCCAAGACCCCGGCGACGTCCTTCTACAGGCCATTTGCTGGCTGGTGAATTTGCTGTAAAGTATTAGTCTTCCCGTGGGTAATATATTGAGGTTATTGTTACTAATGTATTTTTCTAAGGTTCTACCTCGTGGTGTAGTGATTCTTGATCCCCATAGTGTGTGCTTTGAGTTGTAGTCTCCAGGTGCGATATACTTGTCACCTAAGTGTTGAAAGTACTCTTTCCACATTTGTGATGTAATTTTGTGTCGCGGCGGTACATATACTGCTGACAACTGTAAATGGTTGCTGCTAGTTTGTACAGTAACGGTGGTTGCTTGTATATGTTCCTTACTAACTTGGCTGTGTAAGTGATGTTTAATGTCGTTTTTTATTATTACTGCTGTGGCGGATGTAAAGAGAGAGTAAAGAGAGTTTTGCGTTTCGTCCCAGGACTATCGGTGGACTCGTCAGTGAGGCTTTGCCCGGTAGTCTCTGCCTTAGACGTAGAGGGAGTCTCGCTAGGTGTCGTATTTGTATCATTCGCTCGTATATTCGACCGCTAGCGAGATAGGCAGACTCTGTTGTTGTCGTAGCCCTCTAGTGTTGGCGGTTGGTACCAGCGGATCGCCCGGGTGGTGTTGCGCCGCGTTGATGCCTCGACCTGTCTGCGTCCTATTGATACCGACCCGCCACACTGCGGTGCCTCCGTGTGCTTTTCCTGAGGGATGCTTGATATCATATATGGTATAGTACGATATTTTTATGTAACATTTTGTAGTGAAGTGTGTTTCTGATACGAGTAGTATGTCGATATTATTGTTGTACAGGAATGTTTTAGTTTCTAGGGCCCTTTGTTGTAGGCCGTTAGAGTTCCAGGTTGCTATTTTAAGCATGTCCATTTTTATTTCTTATTTTTTGCTCAGCACGTTTGTAAGTAGTTATAGCATGACTGTGATTTGTTCCGTTTGCTGTCTGAGGACTGCGTTTTGTTCGCTTATCATTTTTGTAAGTGTTTCGGTGTTTTTGATGGATTGTTTTAGTAGTTCTTTGATTTCTGTACCGTCTTCGTTGTTGTTGCTTTGATTCTGATTGTTTATGGGCGTTGCTTGTCTAATGTTTTGGGTTACTTGCGCGCAGCTTCGGTTTCCTTGGGAATCTGTGTTTCTGTTTATAGCTTTTATTTCATTTTGTGCTTTCAATGTTGCTTCGTTATCCGTTGTACTTTGTTGTTGTTGGTAGTTATCGACTGATCTATTGCGAAGTGGTGGAAACAGTTTACGTTGTAGTTGTTTCCTGATTTCACATCCTTTATAGCTGGCTGGGTGGTTTCCGTTACAATTATAATATCTAACTTCTTCTATTTTTACTGTGTATGGGCAGTGTATTGTTAAGTGACTTTTTGCATATTTAACACATGCCGGGCTTCTGTTACAATAATTTTTTGTGTGACCATATTTTTGGCACCGCATGCATTGTGGAATATCTTTTTTGTAGCGTGGTGGTTCCACTGTTACTATTGTGTTTAGAATTTTTTTAATTTCATAAATTTCCTTGTTATTGGTTCTGGGTTCAAGTTCTATTAAGAATAATGGTAATGGTTGCTTCGTATCGTATCTTGTCATATTGTTTATTGTTTTTGTTTGATGGCCAATTTTTGCTAATTCGTCACTTAATTTTTCTGTGTTAATTTTTGGATGTAATCCTCTTATAACTATTTTGTAGCTCCTTTCCGTTTTGAGCTGGTACGTGTGGTATATAGCATTTTTTTCCTTTAATTCTTTTATCACTTTCCTATAATTTTCCGGGGTATTTGTTTGAATTTTTACTTGTTCTAATTTTGTTTGTTTTATTGTGTAATTATCCTTCCCAACTATATTGTTTAGTCGATCAATAAGCGGATCTTTTATTTGAGCCTCGACAAATATTGGTGGTGGTTTTGTAATGTGTGTTGGTTGAGTTGTGGTTTTGCTTGTTGGGTCATCGTCTATTTCTTCCGTTAGCGAGCTGAAGGAGTTTCTTAAAGGTAATTCTTGCAGCCATCGCTGCTTTTCTGTTTCTAGATTTCCTGTTATTTTTCGTTTTTTGTTGTAGCTCGCCACCTTCCAGCTTTCATCCTGTTGAGTTGTTTCTTTATTGGTTTCCATATCAACTTCGATTGTAACTGAGCAGTCCTGTTCTTGGTTTATTGGTTGACTTGGTTTTGATATGTTTGTTGTTTTATTTATGTAGTATTGTTCGTCTTTGTTAATAATTTTTATCGGTGAGATGTGTTTTTTCATGTTAGGTTTGCTTATAGTCTTCTTAGGAGAAGACACGGGTTTCCACCATTTAGCTATGGGCGTAGCCGTTCGTAACTTTCGTTTTCCCACTTGCCGCACTTTTTCTGAAGCACTGTTTTTTACGTCCGCTTAGCTCGGCTGCTCGGACAGAACTAATCTACTTCCTGTGTTTTCCAAAATACTAGAGAAAATAATGTGGCGGATCGGTATCAATAGGACGCAGACAGGTCGAGGTATCAACGCGGCGCAACACCTCCCGGGCGATTCGCTGGTACCAACCGCCAACACTAGAGGGCTACGACGACAACGAGTCTGTCTAACTCGCTAGCGGTCGAATATA